>NC_051154.1:144913128-145165628 GCF_013339745.2 Dermacentor silvarum
GTGCCCGTTTCTGCTCTTGTGCGACGTGTATACTTACTCTTTTGTATACTGGCTTGCGAAGCTGGGGTGAACTTTCTCACACACCGGGCGGTCGTAGAGACATTGCTGAGTCACACAGCGTACTAGGGGAGACTGCATTGCACCATCTTGGATCGAATTTAGATTGTGTGGCTCCAAGCCTAAGTCGCACCTGCAACTTCTATAGGCATTCCACAACTTTTTCTTCACTGCACTTGAGGGTATGTATTTCTTTGAAGCTGTCACCTCTCGAAGAAAGCGTGTGTTATGTTGCCCACGTTTCGGCGTATACGACTCCGTAATGAACGGCTTCATGAATAAGCCAGCCACCCGCAGGCATGCTGAAAGGCCATCGGCTGGCCAGAGAACCACAGTGACGAAAAAGCTTTTATCCTTGTTCACTCGTCAGAAACATACTCTGTATAGTTGAAAGGAGAGTCTATCGTGACTGAGCTTACTTTTTGTTTATGTCTGCGGACACGCTTTATAGTTAGTTATATCATTTACGAGACGACTGTTTTCCAATCCAGATTTACATATTCCTGAAAGCGGGGTCTTTGTATGAGAATCTGTGACGTCAGCCCTTCTTTCGTTCACTCGGTGGGCTTTCTGACATATATGGGTAAAAAGTACCATGACCCCCTATGCCATACCTTGCTGCCTTTGTAACGGACTGGCTTCTGCGGCTGACACTTTTCCTTACTCGCCGGGCTCTCCGATGATCACGAAAGTTGGGGCTTTGTGCCGAGTTTTTAAACGTAACATCGAGCCAGCCCGAAACATCCCACTACGCCAAAGCAGATGGGCGCGTAATTTCACAACGGAAAATCCTGTCGGCGAAGGGAGTCGCAGAGCAGGCGCCTTGTAGAGAAACGTAGAGGCGCACGTAGCCATTGATACAAGGTGAACATAGCCATGAAATATCGAGTGTGAAACAGAAGGAACGCAAGACAGAGGTACACAGGACTATGGATACTTGAAGTGGTCAAAGTGGTTGAACGAGGGATCCGTAGTTAACGTATAGACAGATATTTGCCTTTCTCCCTGACGTAGATGCAAACACACATTGAACGAACTCGCTGTTGCCTTTAATTCAGTTACACGATAGTGCGAGGAAGCCTCGATTTTTTTTTCGACTTGTGTAACATGTATCTGAACCCCTCCACCAGACATTTTCTTCTAACACTCGACTTCATTTTAGTGCTGTCATCAGTCTCAGGCATATGCATTGTGGAACTCGGTATTGACGTATAAGAAAGTAGAAATTGAAGATAGCAGCTACTATCACTTCTAAAGAGCCCTATACAATGTAACAATTTAGCAAACAGGGAAAATCCTAATACTGTAGGGGGGGGGGGGGAGGTGGATTAGGAATAAGATCAATAGTCAATTCGTTAACTTTCACAGAAGAACGGCAGCAAAAGGTGAACAAAGCGAAGTTCGAAAACCGAGTGAAAGGGTGTACACGAATCACAATGCAGCAGGCGCGAACTCAAACTGGGCAGCGCATGTAAAGATGCTTCCTTTCTTAAGTAGTTTTGTACCGGCATTGAAATAATGTCCTTGCGAAGCGCGGCATGCTGCGGCGATCGGTGCCCTTACCACCGCTGTCCAGCATTTGTGTTACTCTCCGCGATTACGTGTACAAAACGACCCACACTATGACGCGCCACTTGCTCGTATACTTACCCAACAAGTGCCGGCTTTAGATGGTTTAACACCACCAAAACGTAAGTACATGAATAGTGGCGCTACGCTCAAGGAGCCGTCGGACCACATGGAAATTTTTATTACCACCAGCGCGTGAGGGAAGACTGCGTTTAAAAATTCAAAATATCAAAAGTCTAACGCGGTGATGACGCTCAGCGCTGTATAGCGTAAGCGAGGTTGCGAAACAGGTGAGCGCTCATTACAAGCGCAATTTACGCAGAGCGCAGCGTATATGCATGCAGGTTTTCTCACTTTCAGCCACGTTGCTTAATACGCACAGACAGCCAGGAGCAAGTTCGCCTGCCATATAACAAGGTGGGTGGGTAAAATAATACCCTCTTTACACGGTCACTCTTAATGACCATCGAAATCAACGACAGTTGAACTTTCAAACTGGAATTGAAGTGAATGACTGTTAACTTCACTTACACGGACTTTCGGGTTAAATTTTGCTATCACGTGAGCGCGCTGAATCGAGAGTAATATGCGATAAATTATTGCATATTTCCTCGCTGCTTTTGCATGGTTATCTTTAAAATATGTTTTATTTATTATTGCGCTGTAACATTTCTCTTTCTTTGACTGCAAAACATAACTAGTGGGAAAAAAATTTAAACGTGAATCCAAGACGGTCCAGTCGGAGCCGTTAGATTTTTCAGTTGGCGAGACACGTGTAGCAATATGCTTATGAGCGCGCAGCTGTGGCAAATAATAATCCCAAATATTTATCAATATGTCCGTCATGGACTTTGTGCACACAAAACGCTTCGCAGCATCGGCAGTTGCGGGTGGCACGTTTTCATCCACGGAGGCTGCCATCTTCCAGTCTCCGTTCAGGGCTGTCAACTGAGACCCTCGACCTCCGTTGAGGCCAACGATCGTTGAGATGTCGATGGCAGTTGGAGTTGCCGTGTAAATTCGGTAAACTGCCATTGACATCAACTGCCATCAGCTCAATGGCAGTTGAGAGTGCCCGTGTAAAGAGGGTATAACTGAGATACCACGTTAACACGGGGAAGCAAGCCGAAATAAGTAGAGAGGCCGCGTGTAAAGATACAGCCACAAAATAAACAGGGTATTTCACTCGCACAAACTAATTAAAATCTCATGGAGCGAACAATGTTACTCGAGTATAGGCGTGCCTGTCTCCCAAAAAGATCCAGAAGACTTCCAAAATAAAGCTTGCTTTGCAGAGTGAGAGTTGCCAGTTTCCGGACATTTGGCGTATTTTCGCATACCACCAGTTCTGCGTTTTTTTCCCAAGCGATAATGTAACATCACAGATCAGGGTTGTTAAGGGGTCCTTGTTCAAGTAGACGTAGACCGCTGTAGTGGCATGGCAGCGCGATAAGGACGACGTCTCTGGGGACACAGCGCAACTTGCTGTCTATTTGTCATATTTGTCGCTATAGAGGTCTAATAAGTATGCATGACAACTGCCGTATAAGAACACTCACTACCGGGCACATCAAAGACCAGGATAGCCACGTTAAAAGAATAGCCAATGCGGACGGGCCGAATGTGTCGGCCCGTTCGAAACAATTGTGAACACGGAGCCTGATGTTTCCACCGTAACACTGAGTGAACCCTAATGACAGGGTTCCAATGCCACACACACACACACACACACACACACACACACACACACACACACACACACACACACACACACACACACACACACACACACACACACACACACACACACACACACACACACACACACACACACACACACACACACACACACACACACACACACACACACACACACACACACACACACACACACACACACACACACACACACACACACACACACACACATATATATATATATATATATACATATAACCTTTGCATTTATTTATTCACAATTATATTGGCTATGGTGTTGGTGTAGGGCTGCTGAGCACGAGGTCGTGGGATCGAATCCCGGCCACGGCGGCCGCATTTCGATGGGGGCGAAATGCGAAAACACCCATGTACTTAGATTTAGGTGCACGTTAAAGAACCCCAGGTGGTCAAAATTTCCGGAGTGCCCCACTACCGCGTGCCTCATAATCAAATCGTGGTTTTGGCACGTAAAACCCCATAATTTTTTTTGTTCACAATTATATCCGCCGAGATGCCGACCGACCCAGCAGGAGCACACATTAGCAGCAGCCACGCCAAACCCGGACGGGTAGGCAAATGAAGCTGTTTTAATAAATGATTCTGAGTGGAGAGAGAGAGAGAGAGAGAATAAACATCTTTAATATGTAAATGCAGCTTTGGAGAGGCGTTGTCATTCCAGAATGCCTTGAGCTCGGGCCGCGTCCTGGGCCGCGTCCTGGGCCGTCGCAATCAGCCGTTGCTGATCTTCGAGGTCGGAGCTGGCCAAGGCTCTCTCCCAAAGCTCGTTGGTGTGGTAAGGGTTCGGAGGATTGAGTGGTGCCTCTCTGCAACCCCCTACTGAGTGGAAAAAGAAGGACGGAAAGAACGAAAAATAAGGAGATACTGTAATACTGTTTTACATTATGTGCAGAATTTCCACTTTACCCTGTCTTACCTTCTCTCTTAAGAAAATTCCATTTATTGGAATTTTCAAGTCCAGTTATTGAGTTTTGTTATGCAACATTTAATACAACTATCAGAGCGCCAGATTCGGCGCTTGCCCACTGCGAACTGATATAAACTGGACGCTCGTCTGGTTGACTCTCCTGCAGTAGGTGAGCTCAGCAGATCATTCCGGGTGCTGGAATTGGACGTTCTCTAAACAAGTAATTGTTAACTGAAAATACTTTGGCCTTGCACAACTTGTCGTGGCGCATTTCAGAAAGCAGCCGTTTTTTTGAAGAAACAAACAAAAGCTATGACATACGACGAACAAATGGTGACTGAAGAAGTCCAGCTTCAATGCCTTCTCGTTCTAATTTTTTTAATGATGCGTGAGTTCTTTATGCACAGAGCGAACACATTCAACCTGCTTTCCATATTTCAAAGATTTAGCGCAACGTTCACGGTTTGCGTCACTGAAACCTCTGTATCCCAACCATGTGCACACAGCCGCTCAGCCGAAGCGATTGTGCTTGTGCGCACAGCGCTCTAGCTAGTAGCGGAACGTAGAAGGCTGACTCTTATTCGCTACAGAGCCGATTGAGCGGAGCGTGTGGGTGCGTCCACCTGGCCTCGTTATTGTCCAGCATCCAAGGTCACTGCGCGTCACTCGCGTCTGTGGGAGACGCACTTACAAAAAATATGAAATCAACGCAGTTCACCGCAGTGCCTCAGCGGGTGAAATCTGCATGAGCGGAACGGACCTTATAGGCGAAGCTCAGCTAAAACTGCTATATCCATTTCGGTGCGTAAACGTGGCCAGTCTGCATAACGATTCTTACGACCCATCCCTGTCACTACAGGAGTTCGCAAGTGCGCACTTGCGATATATATCCGGCCCGCACGTGGATCAGGCGATCAACCACGTGTCTACAAAGCAAGGGCGTCACATGTGCTCGTAGCAAGGGCACAGGCGGCGAAAGGGTAGGGTGTTGTATTACAAAGTACTGGGGCCAGTGCTCAACGCTACTGTTATTGCCCCGGCCCATGTCAATGTCCTGTTCATACAAACGCGTGTGTGCGCGTGCCTGCGGACGCCGTGAAGTCAAACACGCATTTCCTGCTGCGTCTGTCCTCGTCCTTGACAGTGTGTCCGATCCCTGTAGGCCGCCTTCATGAGATAACCGAGCCCCGCACCATGGCCTTGTTCGTTGCGCACGACATTGCAGTGACACGGAAACCACTGCAAAGTGTCACGACGTCTTTAACATAGGATAGCGCGGAGTCGCTGCGCCATTATAGGTGGAGTCGTGAGAAGCGGCGTACGATATCCGGCGCCGAGACGACGAAGGCGTGCGCGTCGTATAGGCAATCTGAGGCACGCGTGCCACCTGCGTGCAGTGTAATGCTTTGTTGTTGGTCGGTCATTTCATTTATGTTCTTCGCGGTGGTGCAGTGGCTGGGCAATTTTCATTACCTCTCTCTCCCTTTTTTCTTTAACGGGAGGGCTATAAAATGACGACATTTGTCGTGACGCAGTACAAACATGCGCGTTTCCTTGTGTGTTTCCTTGGTCGTTATACCGGCGGCGAATGTCTTTATTCGAATGAACCGCATTACCACAGGAAGTTGTTTTCTGCGTCGATGTATCGTGCAAGCGCAGAATTAATTTCAAGTCATTACGGGTACTTCGCAGCGAAAATTCGCGCACTGACTTCGTTTCCTTTTCTATCTCTCTATGCGCGCATGGGTTCATGTGTGCGCGTGTGTTACGACACGCCGATGGCCGTGCTTGAAAGGAAGCATGACGAACGAGCAAGGTCGGTCCATCTCCTTGTTCATTAACTGCTGTTTGTGTTCATATGAAAATTGCGATGATACCACTGCCTTACTCGAAGCCCATGGAAGGGGGGTTGTTTGGTAGTGCTTCCCGTGCGTGTTAATTGTCACCTTGAAGAAAGGGCACGCTGCATTCACGTGTCTCTCTTCGGCCGCCGTTGGAATGCAGCGCTCTTCATCGAATCTGATTGATTTGAAAATAAAGTTTACGTTCTTCTTCTTCTTCCCATATGGCAGCGCTAAGCTCACAAGACACTTCGTTGGGGCCACGAAATACAAATACGTGCTGCCAAAATCAGGTTCCAGAAATTAAATTCGAAGGAAAAGAAATTTACTGTCTGCTGTGTGGTTCTTTAAAAGAAAGCATTTGCGGTAATCGAAGGCTGCGTTCAAATTCTGGCCAGCACTGAAGCGTGTCCACGTTGAAGGCTAAAACAGCATCGAGCCCAAATTATGGAACGCACTTGTAACGTGTCTCTGCGATTTGATGCTATCCTCACGTCCGCGAATAAAACTATAAGTCAAGCAAAAATATTAGCGCTATATTTTACCACTGCACGCGAACCTACGAAAAACACAACGTGACTTCTTTAAGTGCATAAAAAAGCGGGACTAGGCTTTCTTGTGCGCAAGCAAACTTCCTGCCGAGTTACTAGTCAGGCTGGTCAACGGCCATCTTATTTGGACAGCAAAAGTAGCCTGCATCGTTCTTAATTTTGATGTTCTCTTTTGATAATCAACATTTAGTCATGAATTCATTTCAACCACCATGTATACGTCGACCTTGTCTTCTTGGTCGTCGACACTTAGTTGAACCTATATTTTTTTTATTTTCTTGAGTATTTTTCCTGTAACAGCACATAATGGCCCGCGGACACCCTGCTTCAGCGACGGGCTTGTGCGTCAAAACTATTTTGCAACCGGTGAACCCATGACTTCTTCGGGGCGTTGTCAAAACATTAGTGTACGATGCTGCGCTTTACAAGCTTATAATTAGCGGATTTACAGGAGAAACTTGGTTTTTGCGCTGCTGAGCACGAGGTCGCGGGATGGAATCCCGGCCACGGCTGCCGCATTTCGATGTAGGCGAAATGCAAAAACGCCCGTGTGCTTGCGTTGTAGTGCACGTTAAAGAACCCCAGGTGGTCAAAATTAATCCGGAGCGCTCCACTACGGCGTGCCTCATAATCAGAACTGGTTATGGCGCGTAAAACCCCCAAAAGAAGAAGGAGAAACTTGGTTTTTTAGTTCATGGCTTGAGTGCCCAACAAACCTGCCTTTATGAAAAATGCGCCAGCTTTTATATCAAGAAAATTATGGACATCTGAGTTTGCATTGTATAGATGGCTTGCACTGACGTCATCGTAGCCACAATGCTGGTGCATCAGCACGGTGATAAGCTGGGTCCGTGACGTCAGGTGAAAGCTATCATTAGACTATCGTTGTGTACCTTTCTCGGAATATACTATAGCGTTCACCCGCCGTGGTTGCTTAGTGACTATGTTGTTGGGCCAAGATAAGGCGAAGTTTAATTAAGGCACAGTTAATTACGATAGAGTTAATTAAGGCACTGGAACCCATGACGTTTGGTGGGAGTCGAACCCTCACCTTAGATGGGAGTCGAATCCACGACCTTTGGGGTTAAGGCGAAGTTATTAAGGTACAGTTAATTACGGTAGATATAATTAAGGCACATGCTTAATTAAGATACATTTCATTATGGCACTCGAACCCACGACCATTGGGGGAGTTGGACCCACGGGCTTTGGTGTTAATTAAGGCGAAGTTAATTCAGGTACAGTTAATTAAGATATAGTTAATTAAGGCACTCGAACCCATTACCTTTGGTTCCCCCGCGTTGGTTGCTTATTGGTTATGATGTTGGGTTGCTAAGCACGAGGTCACGGGATCGTATCCCGGGCACGGCGGCTGCATTTGGATGGAGGCGAAATGCGAAGTCGCCCGTGTACAGCAACACCACCTAGATAGCACAAGGCCTGTTCACTCTGATCCATGACGTCACGCTACCTGGCCCGAAATTTCCATTGCCAAGGCTGGCCTGACGAAAGCGATGACGTTAAAATCACTGTTGCTAACTTGGGAGCATCCCCATTAGATTCTATGGCAGTCGAGCCAGGTATGACATGTCGGACCAGGTATGGCCAGGCCTGTTCACTCCGATCATGGATCGGAGTGAACATGCCTTGTGCTATCTAGGTGGTGTTGGTACTGCACTTAGATTTAGTGCACGAGAAAGAACCCCAGGTGATCCAAATTATTCCGGAGTCCCCCATTACGGCGTGCCTCATAATCAGATCGTCGTTTTGGCACGTAAAGCCCCATGATTTTTTTTTAACTCTAGCGTTCTATGCAGATCTGCTGATTCGCTACACTAGAGAAAGTATAGAAGGTATTCAGATAAAACAGCTGGAGCTATCTTGTGTGAGCATCATTCCCTCTTTTATGCTATCAGATAAGTATGTGTGCCTCCTATCGGGATTTGGTGTGAAGACGCAATAGGCTTGCTTTTGATTGTGCTTCTGCTGATGTGTATCTTCGGTTTATTGGTTGTCAGCCTGTATTTACTCTGCGCGATCAAGAAATAAACATTTAGCTGTTAGTGCGCCTTCTGGTCGTCTCAGTCTCCTTGCTTCTCCTTCGTGTTCTCTGGCACCGTTTACTTATATATGGCACCATGTCATCCACGAGGGGTGCTTCCAGCACCATCGTATTTGATGGCCTGCGATCTCTAAGGTCTCAGTACGCGCCGCCTTGACATCGAAGGTCACGGCTTGGTGAACAGCCACCATGCCCTTCGAAGCAGCTATTTTTTAGCTGTATACCAAGTTACATGCATCTCGATGCTTATTCCTCTGACCTTCGCAGCCTAGAAAAGCGTCGCTACATTGAAGAGGTTTGGTTATGTGGTGGCATAGACCTCACGACTACAAGGGCGCCAATGGGGTGTACGACGTGAGGCTATTTCCTCGACTGGACTCGACTGAGATCAAGGATTGTCTCGTGCATTCCCACGAGTTTTATGATGCGAGATGAGTTAGAGAGAGAGAAAGTTGATAGAAGAAAGACACATAGAAGAAAGAAAACTGGGCCTAGTTCGGACGGGTCGACGCGAGACGAGCAAGACAGAGAGAAAGAAAAGTTTAACTATATGAAAGGCAGAGAGGTTGGCCTGAGATACATCCCTCTCGCCAGCTAATCTGCGCTGAGGAAAGGGGAAGAGGGAAAGAAAGAGGAGCGTGATGTGTGACTATGACGACAGACGGAAGATGCAAAACACATAGCAGGCAAGTCTGCTCAAAACCGAGAGTGCGGACCCGTAGTTTTAAAAAAAGTCAAGTAAGGTCTGGATGGCCTGAAAACTAGATCTGGAGTCACGCCAAGGGCCGAATATTACTTCCTCTGACAACGATTGCCTGTCGAGGCGGGCAAGATCATTAATCAACCGGTGTCTCTCTTCCACGTACTGAAGGCAGTTACATAGCGCATGCTTTATAGGCTCATGCACATGGCACAGCTCACTGTCTGGAGACTCGGTGCGTCTCATTAAGCGCACGTAACCACGCGTAAAAATTATAGTCTGGGGTTTTACGTGCCAAAACCATGATTTGACTATGAAGCATGCCGTAGTGAGGGACTCCGGATTAATTTTGACCACCTGGGGTTCTTTAACGCACACCCTATGTACGGTACCACAGCGCTTTTTAAGCGAAGCTTTATAAGCTCACTTTTGTCGGGGTCGGTGTACGCGTACGTGATATCATCATCAGCATTGGCTCGAGTGTCGTCGTCTTCTTCTGCAACTGGCTCGTTGGCGCCCCTCGGGTTGCGCTCGTGCTCGTGCTTGGCACGCGCTCGTGCCACTGCTCCCACCTTCGTCGCCGTCGTCTTCGGCCACAGCTGGCGCCGTTGCCGTTCATCATTCCAGCGTTCACTTCTCTTCTGTCGTCGTTCTGGGGAGGCCGCGTTTACGGGGGTATTAGCCATTGCTTAAGAGGGTATGAGCCATTCATTGTCTTACGTGATGGACAGATTTAATTTTGAAGCAATTTAATTTCGAGGAATCGCAAGCAGCAATGGCGGGCGAATGCTGCTAACCACGCCGCCGAGCGACAACAGCGACGAGAAGAGAATCCTACAACGTAACGAAAGGAAAAGTTACACGAAAGGGAAGGGAGAGTAGAAGGAAAGGGAAGAAAAAGTAGAAGGAAAGGGAAGGGCAAGTAGTAGCTCAGGTACACACACGACAAGCTTCGCTTACACCCATATTCTCGACAGTGGAATATGCCCACATATGCCGAGCCCAC
Source organism: Dermacentor silvarum (assembly GCF_013339745.2). Lineage (NCBI taxonomy): Eukaryota > Metazoa > Arthropoda > Arachnida > Ixodida > Ixodidae > Dermacentor > Dermacentor silvarum. The sequence goes on from NC_051154.1 coordinate 144,923,559, forward strand.
ATTGCTGCCTTGCTCTTATTGGTGAATGTGTAGGAGTGATTCGCCGCTTACTAATACTCTCTGGCGACATTGAAACTAACCCGGGACCCGACACGAACGATGTATTGAAAGAATTGCAAATGATTTCAGCCAGTCAAAACACACTAATCAGTGAGGTTCAAGGCTTAAAAAGTCAGATTGTAAATACCGATAAGATTCTAATGGACTTGAACAAACGAATGACCGAACTGGAACATCATTACCAGGCCATGATACCCCTTCAAAATGAATTAGAAGCTGTCAAATGTGCCTCTGCTCAAACTGCCAGCCTTGTATCCGTCATTGAAAATCGCCTAGACGATGCAGACAACCGGTCCCGAAGGAATAATTTAATTTTCTATGGTCTTCCTGATACTAACCCCAAAGAAACCTTCGCACAATCAGAAAAGCTGGTCATTGATGAAATCGCGGATACCATGAAGGTTAACCTTGAGTCCAAAGATATCGAAGGTGCTCTTCGCCTTGGTCGCTATTCACCTAACCGACACCGTCCCATCATTATCAAATTCGCGTCATATAAAACGCAAGAATCAGTCCTGTCTAACGGCCGCAAACTGAAAGGCAGAAATTATAGCGTGGGCGAAGATTTTTCACCAGCAGTTCGGAACGCCCGCAAACATCTTATTGCCTACGCTAAAAGTCAATCTATGCCGTTTTCCATGCGTTTCAAGACGCTCGTCATGGGTTCCCAGTGCTATGAATATGACGAATCAACTAAATCAGTAAAAAAGATTCAATAGCAACCATTGCGCAAAAAACATGCAGTTAATAACCGCCCTTCCCCCCCTAGGAAGAACCTTTCCTTATGTGTTGTTTATACTAATGCCCGCAGTTTCATTCCCAAACGTGAAGCAATATCAAATCTTGTGACGTCATCTAACAGCAACTTGCTAGTTCTAACGGAAACGTGGCTCACAAGTGAAATTAGGGACGAAGAAGTAGTCCAAGGCTTGCCAAACTTTGATGTTTATCGCTGTGACCGTCAAGGTGCACGCGGGGGTGGAGTTCTTATCGCTTCCAGTAATGAATTATCCTGTACGCCAATTACTATCTCTTCCAACTTAGAAATACTATGGCTTCTTATTCGCTCTTCCCCTCGTTGTGTCATTCTAGGCGTGTGCTACAGGCCACCTACCAGTAATCCAAACTTCTCACCAGAACTTAACAGTGCTTTATGCCAGATTACAGCAAGCCATCCTAACGCTCATATACTCCTGTTCGGTGACTTCAACTTCCCCATTATTGATTGGAATAACCTGACTTCCGCAATAAACAACGCAGAAGCGAAATACTTTGTCGACATCTGTTTGAATTTTAACTTATCGCAACTTATCTCAGAGCCGACACGTGTAACGCGCGACTGCGTAAACATTTTGGACCTTATACTTACTAACCATCCAGAAACCTTATCATCGGTTACCTATCTTCGTCCTATCAGTGACCACAGTGTGATTCATGCCACATTTGACTTTGCCCCAGCACCGCGTGTTCTTTCCAGGAAAACTATCAACCTATATGATAAAGCAAACTTCGAAGCTATAAATGAAGAATTGTGCACTTTTTTACCAGTCTTTGAAACCTCATTCAATGAACGATCTGTTGAAGACAACTGGGAACTGCTTAAAAATAAAATGAATGAACTAGCAAACAAGTATATTCCGAAAATAACATTCCGTGAGAATCATCAGAACCCTTGGTTTAATAACAATGTAAAGAGGTTGGAAAATAAGAAAAAAAGACTTTTTAGTAATGCCAAGCAGAATTCAAGCCCAACTTCATGGGAAAAATACTACGCCGCTGAGAGAGAATACTTACGTGCTGTCCGCAATGCCAAATGGTCCTTTTTCAACAATGACTTACCTAAAATGTTAACAGACAACCCCAAGAAATTTTGGAAAGTTATCAACCCCGGGAACACACGTACTATAACTCTTGTTAATGATGCGGGGGAAATCATGCCTGAAACTGAGTGCGCACTAATATTTAACAACGCATTTTCGTCAGTATTTTCTAATGATAATAACGTTCCATTGTCTAATGTCCCCTGCAACATAGCTTCTAGCATGCCGAGCGTGGTGTTTTATCCTGATGGTGTTTTGCGCATTATTGAAAACCTTAAACTTTCATCCTCAGCAGGTATAGATGATATAAACTCTAAACTGCTAAAAAATACAAAATATATTTCTTTATCATTTTTGTGTCTTATATTCTCTCAGTCACTTTCTACAGCCTCCATGCCTCACGACTGGAAGGTGGGGAAGGTCGTTCCCATCTACAAGTCTGGTAATAAGAACACACCGCTAAATTATCGACCAATCTATCTCACTAGCCTTCCGTGCAAAATAATGGAACATGTCATCTACTCCCTGATCATGAATCACTTGGACGCCAATCAATTTTTTCATTCGGCACAGCAGGGGTTCCGTAAGGACTTCTCTACCGAAACGCAACTAGCTTTGTTTCTACACGACTTGCATATAAACCTTGACTCTAACCAACAAACTGACGCTATATTTCTGGACTATGAAAAGGCCTTTGACAAAGTTCCTCACCGCCACTTACTACTAAAACTTTCTTCTTTGAACTTGCACAGTGACGTACTCAAATGGCCCGAAGCATTCCTTACTGATCGCTACCAATTCGTTTCTATAAATGACAAATCATCCACTCTTCTCCCTGTAGCTTCTGGTGTCCCGCAGGGATCAGTTCTCGGTCCTCTTCTCTTTTTAATTTATATTAATGACTTACCCCTACATGTATCTTGCAAGATACGACTTTTTGCTGATGACTGCGTGATTTACCATCCAGTTTCTAATGCTACTGACGAAAACACCTTACAACAAAGTCTTAACAACGTGCAGTCTTGGAGTGGACAATGGTTAATGACTCTTAATCCCAACAAATGTAAGCATATATCTTTTACCCGCCGCCGTAACCCTTTCCTGTCCTCTTATACAATAGTAAACGTTCCCATAGAATCAGTAGAATCATTTAAGTACTTGGGCGTAACACTTTCTCATGATCTCAGTTGGGGTACGCATATTTCCAACATACTTTCATCAGCTAACAGAACTTTTGGCCTCATGAGACGACACTTGCGTGACGCCCCGCAGAACGTAAAACTCCTAGCTTTCAAATCCCTTATCAGACCGAAAGTTGAATACGCATTACCCATCTGGAATCCATATCAAGTCTATCTTGTTAACGCGCTCGAGTCCTTTCAAAACCGCGTCGTCAGATACATCCATTCATCATACTCATATGACGTAAGCGTATCATCCTTAAGAGCAAAATCTGATCTACAGCCCCTTGCACGTCGTCGCGCTGCAGCCAGCCTTTGCCTCTTTCATAAGTTTTTTACAGTTCCCTAATTCACGAGCCATATATCACACCACCCGCACGCATATCGCTACGAACTGGGCACCCATTACAAGTCTTACGGCCACGCTCCCATACAACTACCTTTTCTTCGTCTTTTTTTTCCCGCACAGCATCAGACTGGAACGCCCTTCCCCACCACGTCGCTGAAATCACTTGCCCGACATCGTTCTTCGAAAATGTGTCTTTGTTGGCTGAAAAATAATCAGCTTTTTTCACCGCGTCATTTTCCCCCTTTCTTTCTGTTTTTATGCACTTGCGAAATGTAGCTTTCTTGTAGTTTTCTGAATACCTGTGTTTCTGTTGCATCAACTGTACCCACCCCTTATGTAATACCCCTAGCAAAGGGGTCGGAAATAAAACTGAACTGAACTGAACTGAAGTGGAAGGGCTGGTGATTTTTTACCTTTCACACCCATCGAAATGCCACCGCCGCGTCCGGGATTCGATCCCGCGCCCTCGAGCCACGCGTATAAATGCCATTCCCAGTCTAAGTCGGTGCAGAAGACTGACACAGCTCCGCTAAATTTTGGTGGTAGCCTAAATATTATGTTAGGGTCAAATCTATGGAGGGGTCTGTGACAATATTCCGCATGGTAGCAGTGCTTTTCTGTCACTTTATGTATGCGAAGGCAGTTGGCGTCCGCTCTTGAAAATGGAATTGTTAGCAGTAGCTCCCAGTCTTCGAGAGCCTTCTTCTCTTCTGCATAGGCCTGTTCATTGGCATGTGAGCTACAGTGATCGGGAATCCATTGAAATGTAATATGATGCCCGTTCTCTTCCGCTAGAGTCCGTAGCTCGGCAGTGTGAAGAGCCAACACTCTGTAAGGGATTTATTTGCACCTGTATGTAGCTGCAGAGCCGATTTCGCGTCTCCGAATATTGTCCATTCTTGAGAAGGTTGTCGCGAAATGTAGAGAACTGTCTCTCGGATTGTCAATTGGTAGATCAGTGCACGCGTAATGCGGAGGTTGTTGGTTTGGCTCCCACCAGCCGCAAGTTATTTTTTCGTCCACTTTCACTTCCCTTTATACCTTATCATTTCTACACTTCTGTTAAAACAACAAATAATTTCCCTTGTTCTTTTCTACGCTTTATTAACTGTTGGCTTCATATGGTTGTGATTAAATAAAATCGGGCCCCTCGGTTCCCCTTCTTCTTGTTCATTGGCGTTGCAAGGTGTGTCACTGCCCTTTTATCGAGTGAAAGCTCACAACGTACCGAAACCATAGCTTCAAAGTTGGAGCGCATACATGTGTAGAAACACGACGTTGACTAAATACGCATTCATTCTGAAAGTGTGTCTGCGATACCGATATCCTGATGCACGTTACTTCTGGCAATGCATTTCTGATACGGGAGGCTAAAGATACATACTAAAACACTGGTGTCTTGCATGACTGTGACAGTGAGCTAGAGGTCGTTGGGCGAAAGGAAGGCTGAATATGTCGGAGTCCGTTCGGCGCTGATAACAATCACTACTTTCACACGGAGTATGTTATCTGCACTGGGGAGAACTGCGATAACTGCACGTCTCATCTCAATACAGCTGAGGCTCTTTAATATGCCCTAACAGGACCTTGATAACTACCACGGAATCCCATTGGGGGGCACGACGTAAAGATGGTATCGAAGTTACTACACGTGGATGCTCGATACTGCCCAGCCTTGAGGCCTTCATTTAAAAAAAATAAAAAATTATTCTTGTCTCGCCGAAGCACTTTTGTTTATGTCTTCATGAAGCTTGTTACGCACACAAGTAAGAATACCCAACGCAAGGGCTAATTCTCATGAAGGGACATAACATGGCCGCTTATCTTCGGCGTATATGTTCCAGCGAGAGAAAGAGACCAGGAAAGGATCAAGGGCTAAAGTCTACCGTTTTACCAAACCACACTGGGAGGATAAAGCGTACACAAAGAAAAATAAAGTGCCAGAAAGGGATGCACGTGCACACACGATAGCGTTCGCTGAGCATCCAAAGAAAGCGGTCGCACAAACGTTTCAAAAACGTGCTATATACGTCCACTGTTCTCCACCATGCCTCACTGCCTGATAATTGTACAGATTAATCTCGTCAGCTTTGAGACTAAGACACCCAAGACTACCCAAAGAATGAACCGTCTCGGCGTTAACTTCATATCCAACAAAAGGAAGCAAACCTTTTTTTTTTCTCTTGATGATCACAGATTTTCGAAGTCGTTTAAACTCTAAAATAAGCTTCTCGAACATAAATGATCACCTTTAGCAAGTATGAAGGTTGTAAAACATTGAAATATATAGTATATAATTTAATATTTAAGTCGTTTAGCATTGTCGGACCTGATGTCATCCACATTATCATCACGTCATGATACAGAGCAAAACTGTCTGACATCGTGTAGAAACGAGGATAAGTGTGATGGTGTTGCTCATAAAATGAATACTGAAGTAAAAGTAAATAAAGGAGTCTGGTTTGCCAGTTTCTTCAGGCTACGTTAGCGAGTGCAGCGATTACAACAGAGCGAGCCATACTTCACGACGCATCCAACTTCTCTTTAACGAAACCGAAACTGGCTCATAGAAACAAGTTGAATAGCTAATTATTTAGCGCGCTTTAGTGTTTTCCAGTGTTTTTTCTATGCTTTAGGGTTGTTCGTACCTACATTTAACCTATTAAAATGACGAGATTAAATTGTGATATCTGTGCTCCTTGAATGATACCTTTAAATTTAAATTCCTCATTCATAACCCGTCACACCAAGTGCCCGATGGCGGCGATAACAGTGGCGGCCGAGCCATTGATGATGGGCGAAAAGAAGGAAAAATGAAATGGATCGTTCCCAAATAGGGAGTCCAAACGAAGCTATCCCGTTATTCATACTGTAAAGCTGCATTCATTTGGTTCTGCGCCCGAAATGGATGTCATTATTTTATCAATGATGGAACTTTTGCAACCGCTTCTGCCAGAGAAAAGCAGATCGCACTTGCCGAGCACCGCCAAAGAGTACCGAGCAGAGCAAAACTTTCCTCACACAGTACAAAAGCCATGACTGAAGAAACGGCAAAAGCAACGACGGAGGGACAGGTAAAAAAAAAAAAAGATAGAAAAAAAAGAGAAGAAGAACAGGGAGAGGAAATTTTACGCGAGTGTCCTCGTGGGCGACGACGTTCTATTCACTTTCGACTGTGGAGGTCCACGCCTCTTCAACCTTTGCGCCTGAAAAGCGCGCGTTTTGTCGAGCCGTTTCACGCCATGCATACACTTGGGGCTTTAGTTTTCTCCGTCGCTTTGGACAGGGGATTTCACTGCCGATTACTTCACGCTTCGACACGAGATTTGCCGTCTCCTTGCTTCGCAAGCTATTCTCACAAGTCCCGGCGGTCAACAGGGCGCACCACGCACTTGGTGTTTTTTAAGCGGGGCTCAGGTGAGGGTTCTTTCCTTTTTTCCGGCCTGCAGAGTAACAGCGTTTTCTTTTTTGTTTTTCTTTTACACTCTCTCTGTCCTGCAGTGGTGGAGGTGGGTCGCCCTCGTTGCACAGGTCGCGTTGGAAGGCACGCGTGATCGCGTGTCCTTCCTTCCTGGTTGTAGGGGGTCGCGTTCTCGTCGCTGCCGGCGGCAGCACGAAGGAAGGGAGCGGCGGGGGGGGGGGGGGGGGGGGGAGGTCACATGCTAAGCCGCGAAATGTAAACAACAAAGTGCCCGCCGTTTACGTCAAAGGGGAAACCCGAGAGTCGTAGACGAGTGAACTTGCAACTCGCACGCGCCACAGCACGCTAGGAAAGCTAGCGGTAGAGGCCGCGTGGAAGGGGTTTGGCACCGGCTAACTAACTGGAAAGGCGGACCTGCATGGTCAAGCAGTGGGCACACTGATATAAAGACTACTTCGGCGAACGCACGGTCTTCGGAAGCGGATGCAGTGATTTTAGTTTTTCCTTTCTCTCTCTCTCTCTCTCTCTCTTTCTTTTGAGGAGGGGAGTGGGCACTAAGGTACCGCAATGCGCACCTTCTCCTGAGGAGGACATCGAGGCACCCTAGGGGGCACGGGACTTGAGATGTAAAATCTCAAGTCACATCAGCAGAGCCTACGTTAACGGAGGCTCTCTGGGGCTTCCCGTTTAACTTGTGTGGAACGTAACACTTATGTCTCCAATATAGAGCTTTAGGTTAGGAGACGCAAGCCACACCCAAGCTAGGGGGGGGGGGGGGGGGGGGGACGCGAACCGCCGAGCGTACAAAATATAACCGAAAGCGGGCACAAAGGAGCGCAAAGGGCCCACATTAGAGTTTGCGTCAATAGAGTTCGGCTTGCGTTCTCTAATCTAGAACTCTAATCTTGCGCTCGGACTGCGACAGTCGCTTGTCACCGACGTTGCATGCGCTGTCCGATTTCATTTCATAACGATCATATGTTGGCGATACTTCCTTCTGGCTACTGCAGCTCTATTCAAGTTATGGCACCTTGTGCTAGTTCCTGTACCTTTGTCGAGGACTTACACAGCCCGACACTTAAGCAAGCTAGCGCTACACCACAGTTATGCGATACATCACAATTATACTGCTTGCAAGTTCTCGCGCTAAAATACCTGTGAATTTTTTTATCGTGTGTTTACTTGGCTCACTGCTGCAGCCATTTATAGACATCCTACACAGACACTGTTGAAAATATGATAAAGAAGTGTTAGAAAACTGCTAGCTCTTAGTACTTGAGGGTGAGGGAGACTCGAGAACGAACAATTCGGAAGCAAGAATCTAAACAATAGGAGACTGGTGAAATTGAAGTTCTTGAAAGTGAGGATGGAGAACGAAGGCATTTGATCTGCACTTCCGGTTCCCTGCAGTTCTATAGGTAAATCGTTGTTAATTAAGTACGTGTATGTATCTTTCAAAAGGCGAGTGCTCAGGGAAAGCTTTATCGAAATTCTTGCTACCCCCTATCAGTGTCGTGTCCGCGAGAGTTTATGAATTTCTATTTTCACGGGTTGTCCGGTATGGTGGACATTGACGTCAGCTACTGATATCATTGAAAATAAAATGGCATAATAGCAGTGGTGTGCCGCTACACTAACAAGTGAGGCATAGATGCTAACAAAAAGGGGAAAACTTGAAATGAAGTTAAATGGGAGGGCCCTAAAGATAAATGCTAAATCAATTTAGACTGATCAAATATTCTTTCAAAACACTATTTTCTTTAATTTAGCCGTAAGAGTAATAAAAGACTTATTAATTATTAATTAATTATTATTATTATTAAGAGTATTTAAAGAGTATTATTATTTAAAAGTATTAAAAGAAAAAATGAAGGTCAAAGTTCAATTTTGGTAACTTCGAGCCGTAACCCCAGCGCCGGTATACGTCAGTAGTGTGACGTCATAAATTTCGATGTTTTTTTTTTTTTTCGTATTTGGGACGTTGTGGCTGAGTAAAATTTCTTGAAACTTGCTAGGTTGAGACTCTGGTGCTTTTGTAATGCCAGGTAATTCTTCTCTACGAACGAAAAAAAAAAAAAAAAAAAAAAAAAACGTGCCTAGGCCCGAGCAGACGAGCAGGTGTGGCATCTTCAACGCAGTGTTGGCACCCGCCTCTCGTTTTTACTACTTTTCTGGCTTGCCAGGCCTTTCATGGTAAGAGTAGCCTTTCTTTTCTTTTTTTGTATTGTGTTTCTCTTTAAGGACCGTTCAACGAGCAATAGAAGGAAAAATCACATGCGTAAAGCGAAGGGAGTGCCCGTGAGGTGACGCCAAAGACTCCAGCGTTTTATGAAGTCGTGCACTTTATTGAGGTTACGTAGCTCTCCTTTCCAGCTTCGCAAGAAAGACTATAGTAGAGAAATAAACATAAACGTAGCTAAACAGGCATTGCCGTGGCACGCGCTACAAATAGTATAGCCGAACAAGCTGGGACAAAGCAGACAGACGTTTGTAAAGCGGGTGTTTTAATGCGAAAGCATTATATGCCCCATTACGCGAAAATCCGGCGTCGTCGGCGTCGCCACCGAGCAATGGTACAAGAAATGGCCGACGGCGCAAAGAGTAAAAACACGTCAAGAATGCTCAGATTGACGTCGCATTACTCAGGGACGTTCCCGTAAACAAAGTAAATCAGTGGCTTTGAAAAGAATGTCTGGTAAATATCGGTTTGGGTGGGAATCGAACCCGGACTTCCGTGGTGCGAAACGAGCACGCTTCCCCGACGCTATGGCGGCTCCACGGTTCTGGAGCAGCCGGAGCAGCCAATGGGGAGGACGTGGCGCCACGTCATGAGTGCATAAAATGAGTGTAAAAAATAAAAAGCATTGATGTCCAATTGAACGCCGCTGAGCGGTCCTTCAAGTTATGAATTCCTCGCGGGCAAGCGAGCGTGTTGAGACGCTTGGCGCGTTTTGATTTGGCCTTATACTGAGGCTCAGTTAGAACGCAGGCGAAAGCTTGGGCGGACATGGAACGGGCGGAAAAAAGAGAAAACATTTCACTAAAGATAACGCCTTCGCATTCCCACACGTAAGTATAGTCTTAAGTGTGTCTGCCGATTTTTGTTTGTTTGTTCGTTAAAACTTGTCCATAAAATATTACAAAAATCACTCTTTACCACACTCCTCGATTTGATTAGCAAATAGCTGAACGAAATTGAGTGTCTGAAGCATTAATTCCCTAGATGTCACTGTGTAATAATAATTCACTAGATTTGGGCGAATGCGCTAAATGTTTTCTGCCCCATAGTCTTTTCCTTTCATAGCCGCGTTATTAACATACAGATATAGAGATTCGTGATGAGCCTAAGCCTACTTTTGTATATTGCTGCAGCTGCGCACCCTCTTCGGTGCCGTCTTCCTCTCGTTCGTCACGCGAGATACACCTTTGTTACGAACTGTCCAAGGTCGAGGTCATATACACTGCACTCGGAATCACACGGAACGGCACTGTGGCGAGTTCGGAGGTCGCGATCAATCAGCCTCTTCCATAGTGCTGTAACTTGGCTGCCCCGACCCCTAAAAAGCCCCATTGCAGACACGAACACCAGCCGTACACGACTTCGCTCCTATCCCATGCAAGCGCGGACAAAGGTGAACGCGCGCTGCCGCTGTCAACGCGCATTGTCCTGATTGTTGTTCTTCTTCTTATTGTTATTATTATCATTTTTATTATTTCATTTCCAGCGTACCATATAGATGAAATTTAGTGCTGTTGCACCTCTTTCCGGTACCTGTCTTCCAAAAAAAGGTTGCAACTGTATTGTTCCTTTTCGAGGACCCTCTGCGGAGGCGAGTTGGCATTCTCATCTCGGCTTCTGATCATAAATGTACACGTCGGGTAGGTATGCCCTGCAGATGAGCCTTCGCTGCAGTGGACCTTACAGAACTCTGGTAAAGGTTCGTTCGTTATACTTTTGGCAACCGGGGAAGGGCGAGATTGTTCCATGCTCGGATGCAGCGTGCTCGAGCCGAAGCATGGAGCTCTGTATGTGGGGGACCACACGCGAGAGTTCGGAGCGCCGTGTGCGACTTGCGTGTCTGTGGCTCCTGGCGTAGCGCAAAAACGAAGCAAAGAAGCGCGAAATCAAAGCCCCGAGCACAGCGTTCCGAGCACTTGTTCAAGAAACGCAGTCACCCTTTCTTCACGCGGAAAAGCGGTGGCACAATATAGGAAAGTCGACTACGAAATGGCCGCGGGATCCCAACGACGACAATACAGCAACCGTCTTCGGCGCTAAATCAGTCTATTCACAATTCGCTTCGAGCGAATGCTCAACAGTAAAAGAACACACACAGCGTCGATGTAAGAAAGAGTTCCTTTGACGGAAGAGAATAACCTATGACGCGTGTGGCGCTATTATGCCAGCACGTAACGCGTAATTTCCATGCATTGTGATAAGAAAAGCAGTTTTTGTATTTGTTCCTGGAAGCGTTGAATAAACGTCGAAATAAATATCTATGCTTATCCACCACAAAGGCCATGCGATTTTTATGATTATGCGCGACATAACTCACAGGATATGCCGAAATGAAAACCAAATCAGGCGGATGCACAGTGTGAGACGTCTACGCAGCGATGTCACAAGAACTAAGGCAATGTATGGCGCTTGTCGAGGGAAGAATGGCGATGACAGGTGTGTATGCACCCAGAAGTACGACACATGTCTTGCTCTATTTAAGGATTATGTGCATCTCTATTATGCCACAGTGGCCCATGTTCATTATGGGCCATTGGCCGAGAATGGACACACACCCAGTAGCACATACCGAACGGTTGAATTACAGAAAATCACGTAAATCAAAGAAGGCGTTGAATATAATGTGCTGTTCCAATAAGAAGCCGATGTGCTTCAGATATACATATGAGCTACCATTTTATTTTCAGCTCTAAATGTAGGATTTTTTTATTACACAGAACAGGGGGATATGTGCGCTAATTCGCACTAGATTGTCGGTCATCACACAAGGGTTATATAAGCCCGTTTCCTGGTGCTATATATTTTGATAGTAAAATCAGCGCAAGAAGTTCACCGACGATTACGATACTCCCTAACGCGAATTTTGAGCGCAGCTGTTTAGGTGTTTTGAATTCGCGATATATTGTGGCAAAGAATGTGACTCTAAACGACAGGGTCGTCTCGGCGGCGGCGCTGAGCCTCTGCTCGAGAAGCTCGTTTAGCAGCACCGGTAGACGAAGTATTTCCACCGGTTGCGTCGTTCATTGTTCAGAAAGAAAGCGTGAACACGGGAATGCGTGGCTTGCGCGGAGCGCATTCTCTAGCGGCGTCGGCGCAGGCGAAGTAGTGCATGCGCAGTGGGCCCGAAGTCCATGCCAGTGCGTTGTTTCTATATATGTAGGGTTGTTCGTTTTCGCGTAAAACCCGATTTTATCCGATTTTTACACCCCGAACATGTTTCAGGAGAATCGGGTTAAACACGATTTCTCCCCGAATCCCTAAACCCCATATATATATATATATATATATATATATATATATATATATATATATATATATATATATATATATATATATATATATATTACGCTGCACGGAGTTTGCGGGGCACAAGCACTTGCTACCTTGCCTCGGGACAACGACGTTAGATCCTGTTGGCTTAAGTAAACTCCAGTGACCTATCGACTTCATTTCACAAGCTGCGTTCAGCACTGTGGATGCTACACGGCTCTCAACCAACCGCCCAATGAGCGCACCTAACTCTGAGTTAATAACTCACCGTGTTGCTCACTGTGTTGTGCCTAGTTATAATGGAAGCTGTGATGTCGAGAGAACATTCTCTCAGCTGAATACGTTCAAAGATCGGACAGGTCAGGTGTAAATCGGACAGTCAGGTGTAAATTTAACCCGAAAAAAACCGAATTTCGGAATAGTTTCAGAAAAAAAGAAACGATTTATCCCCGATTATTAGCTTGAAAAATAGCACCCGATTTTTACTCCCCACATTCAAAAAAATTATAAAACCCGAAAACGAACAACCCTACATATATTGTATCGGTGGACGCTCTCGCCGCATGCCTGGTCAGCCGCCGTGAAGCACGTCTCGTGCGGCACTCCGCTTTCCTCTTCACCCTCTCGCTATTCTCTCCTCCTCCGCTGTCCTCCTCGTGCCTTCTTCGCTATCGCTGTCTTTCATCCCCCGCTGCGCTCTGCGTTCGCTCCTTCACCCTTCGCTGTGCTCGTTCACTCAGTTACGCCGAGGGACGCCGACGCTCAACGCAGGAACGGGTGCCTAAGAGCTGCGCCCTAAAAGTGTATCGAGAAAGATCTGTCGCTGAGAGGAAATACCCCTTCCCGACCCGACCTGTGTGAAAGGCATATATCTTTGCGATCGGCGATGAAATCTCGACTAAATGTCTTCACTTCAAGAAAGAGAACGTTTTGACGGCGAGAACACTTGTACATTTTCTGCAGCCGTGCACTTGCTCTAAAAAACTGTTGCGCTTGCAGGCTCACTCACTGATATATTCCGATCGCGCAGACCCGACAGTCTAGACGGTGTTGGGCCAGGTCGGATGACGTCAAACACGGCAGGTATGACACGGCAGGTATGACACAAGGTACGACACGGCAGGTACCTTGTGACTCTAAGAAAGTCATAGATTTTATAAATCGCACTGATACGTTCAAACATTCTTTTTTTCCAAGAACAACCCGTTAATGGAATTGTTTACCAGCTGATGTTGTAGGATGTGAAACAGTTGATTTATTTATAGATGCACTGAGGAACCGATCTTGATCTTTTGTTCCTGTAGTAAAAATTGTATAGTGATGCATTTCATTGTAGAAAATGCAAGGTTTTTCTCTGTGTGCAGTTACTTTTCAATTTTTTTTTCTTCGCTATGTCTTTGTGATGTTTTATGTTGCAACTTTTTGTCATCAAAAATTATGTATGCCCCTGCTTCAGGCCTGGTACCCAGGCTAGCAGTATGGAATAAATAAATAAAAAATAATAAAAGAGGAAACGGAGGATTGAAGAGGACTTGTTCTAGTCTAGGCGGTGCTGACACGACATGTATACCCGGTGTTTCAGTGAACAGTTCCAAAATTCTTAAAAACTGCCTGTGGCAGGTAGCACAATTCTAGTTCATTAGCTGGTCTGCTCGAAGAGGCGGACGTTACTCGCACAAAAATTGAAATGCATAATTGATTAATGAACAAAATTCCTAATTAAGTTCTTAACTAATTATACCTAATGTCACATATTGCGATTTACAAATTTTAGCCGGGGAGCTCGCAAGCGGGTCCATTTGGAACGAATTCTCAGGATGACACCAGTTTCGCGATATTAATTCCCGAAGTTTGGGGTGAAATCATTGTCGTTCCAGTTATTTTTGTGCTTCAATGCATAAAACGGCGTTTTGTTAAGAAAGCAAGTGGTGCGACAGTGCATTTTTGCGGCAAGCTTGACGGCACACATCTCGTAAATTGTGTCGTCCACAACGTTGATACTAATGTTTTTCACGTGGGCACGACAGCATCAGAAAGGAGTAAGCACTGCCCTGTTTTTGTCACGCATCATGTGATGCTCGCAGAACGAATGGAAAGTGCGAGCGGGAACAATACATATCTATGCGCATCGGAGATGGCTCTGGAATCATTTAAGAGAGATATGAGCCAGTTTGACTGGTCATTTGTATTCAAGATTAAAAAAAAATGTAGACGACGCATATATTCCAATTTTCTCTAAGCATTTGCGCAGATATATGCTAGGGATTTTTCTTTCTAGGGCAATCAAGACAAGGGCAATAAAAACAAATAAGGAAGCCTTGGGCTACACGAAGTCAGCTTAAATGATATACAACAAACACACTTTATTATGTTGTTTAACGCACGCGTCCACCGCCGGTACTCAAGGAAGTCAAGACACTTCACAACAAAGGAAAGAGCAAACTTAGACAGGTAGAAAATATTTATTATAATTCTCTCTTTTATGATGTCACAAAGAAGCATCGAAACGTTGCGTGGAAGGTAATCAATAGCATCGGAGGGCGTGAAAGAAAGCATGTCACGCCCTATTATAGAAGGTTACTTATCACTGCTGCGAGTTTACAGGCAATGCTCTTGCGGACTATTAACGCAAAAGCATTTCTTGGCCACGTTGGCGAAAGCGCGCACCCAGCTGGGGTCCGCAAAAGGCGTCCGCGAAAGGCGTGTCCGGAAAGCACGTGATCTCTCCCACCGGTACTGACGCCGGCGTCAACGCCTGCCGCAGCAACAATCGGCGCGCGCTCTACTCCACCGCAGCAACAACCTGCAGCCGCGGCCGCGTTTCTTGGCTATAGGTATAGCGAACGCGCGCACCTCTCACATTGCCTCCTTCTTTAGAGCGCAACTCGGCAACACCACTTGGCAGCAGCCCTCCGCAACAACCTACAAAAAACAAAAAAATGCTTTCGCGTTCACATCGCTTAAGAATTTCCTTAGGGATCCTCTGCAACTGCTTAAGCGAAGCTTTATAGGCTCACACGTGTCGGCGGTGGTGATGGCAGCGGCGGTGTCACGCTGAAAAGTGGGCCGATCCTGACAATAGGTGGATAGCAAAATCTCGGTTGTCGCAAGGAATTGTGGGGTACGGCGTATTCTGCTACAACTTACGGTTCGAGACCACGACGCCGTCTATGCCGCCGTCACTTCATGCCCATGCGTCACGCGCTTTGTCTTTTATATACTGCGGAACTTTGGTGAAAAACCACCATATAACCACCGCTGGGCAGTTCCAAAACGCAGGTGTGAGCTATCGCTCCTTCATACTTATGTTGGCGCCCTTAAGCCCAAACCGCATGAGAGCGATTTTGTGCGCGACGGCGACGAGCGACGGCTTCGAGCGACGAAACGGGCCGTCGAGCGAACAGATCGCTTGTTCTTGTCGCTCGATCGCTCGGTTCTGGACATCTAGAATTCGTCGCTCGGAAGTGCTATGAGCGACTAGCCAATAGCGCGAAGTCGGAACTGGATATACATCAGCCAAGTACTACCGATTGTCGCACGGAACGAGCAAACGACTATATTTTGATACGTGTAAGGGTAATAACGTAGTGCAAGACCTTTAGAAATATTAACGCTACTGTTTACACTAAAAAACATCAACTTAAATTAATAAAGCACGCGTAACGCCAGTTTCGGCGAGTATTTGCTGCCTTCATACCGGCAACACCGGGGAGACGTCGCTCAAAGTCGTCGCTCGTCTCGTCGCTCGCATGCGGTACGACTTGTAGGCGACGAGTGAACGCGACAGCCATCTCCATCGCGTCGCTTGTCGCTAGACTCGTGTATTTTTATCTGGCAGGCATTTCATGCCCTATAACGTGTTTGTGTCGCGTCAAATAGTCGTAACGTTTCTCAAGCGCAAACGTTTGTCGAGCGGATATAAACGTTCGTTAACTTAGAAGTAGTTTTTAATAAGTGGTAAGTCAACCTAATAAGTGGCTGTTAGTAACGCTTCCCATAACAAACGGTACAGTCTATTGCTTCGTCCACTGTTTTGTCTGCAGCGGTGCCCAGCGCACGCCATGTCGTCGGCTGCTGTGCCTTCGCAGTTTCCTGTTTTTTGTCAAGAGACGCATGTCGCGTATAACTGCAGAGAGAAAGCAATGATTTAAGTATCTCAAAAGTGCACGAATTATTTTGACGTTACCTCTCCTCCCTCTTTCGTGCAGCCTCAGTTGCCTTTTCGTTGTACCGGAATAAAGACGGAGCATAATCAATGCGCTGAGGATCCTTGCTGGGTGCACTTGTGTGTATTTAACTGATTGTTAAAAAGAGGGTATTTGTACTAGAACGTTAGTAGACGAAGTTGTTCGCCAAAACACTTGCCTGTGGCGAAATGATCTTCGCATATTCTGGCTCCTACGTTCTGTACCCACAGCTCGCCGTTCACGGTCGCTCGTTTGACGGCAACTGCCCATTTACGTTTGTGCGCTTCATTCCATGGAAAACGAAACACTTTTTTTTCCTTTCACAGAAGAGTTCGCGCACCCTAATGCCGAGCAGCCAACCATAATTACGTTGCTGAAGCGTCTTTTCTTCGCGAACAGCGGGAAATCGCACTGTAGAAACTCCTGACAAGGCTGAACGAAGCAACAGAAGCGCTAACCCGCGAACCGGAAGTCGCTAGCTGACGACATCGTCGTTTTGCTATCCACCTATAGTGCAGAAAGGGGTCAAGCTCAATGGCCCATACCAGGGACAAAAAAGAAAGAGAGAAAGAGAGAGAGAGAGAGAAAGGAAGACAGACAAGAAGAAAGAGAAAGAGAGAGAGAACGAGTGAAAGAGAGAGACAGAAAGAGAGAAAGACAGAGAAAGAGAGAAGGAAAGAGAGAAGGAAGGAAAGAGAGAAAGGAAGATAAATAGAGAGAGCGAGAGATAAATAGAGAGAGAGAGAGAGAGAGAAAGAAAGAAAGAAATAAAAAGAAAGAAAGAAAGAAGGAAAGAAAGAAACAAATAAAGGAAATCATCACAAAGGTCAGATACACACACGGCAAGCTTCACTTACCCCCATTTTCTCGACAGGGGAAGGGCTTTTCAATAAACATTTCGCAAGCGCCGGTATGACTAACAACGCACCAAACACACTTTCTCCGGAATATAGCATTACCGAGAACTTGTTCCTAGAGCGTATGAATTAAGCGGAAATTTACAGAACATTGTTGAGTTTGAATCAGGCGCTTAACATTACCAACAAGCAAGTGAAACCGGTGAAATACGGTCTTGAATTTATTGTCCTAGCGGTAGCTCACATTTTTAATCAGACACTATAGAGTCGGGGCGTTTTTCAGACCAGATAAAGGTATGAAATTTCTCTAAAGTACATAAAGGTGGAGACAAAACGTGGTAACAAACTACAAACCAATAAGCGTCCTTCCTGTATTCTCGTCATGTCTAGAAAACCAATTTGGTCTAGCATAACAAGTTCTTTACGACAAAAAATGTGTTGTCCGCAGCCCATTTTGGCTTTCGAGCAGAAAAGTTAACGGAAACTTATCAGCTAACACCGAAGGAATGCGTAGGCCTACTACCAAACAAAGAACCAAATTTCTTTGCGCTGGACCTTCGCATACATTTCAGCAAAGCATTCGATTACCACAATATTCTAGCAAAGAAACTATTATGTTCCCGAATATGGCGGAAATCCTCTCGAGCTGATAAGGTCCTATCCGCAAACTCGCCGCCAATGTGCCTGTTTGGGAGGCTATCAGATATCTTTTATTTCTATAACAACAGTGGTGACCCACAGGAACATTCTCGACCCCTTTTTAACGTCTACATTAATGACCTTGAAGACGCCCATAAAGCAGTTAAATTTCTTACGTATGCCGACGACAATACTCTACTATACTCTTAGGTCCGGAAGTAAATGCGTTAATAGTGCAGTGTAATAGAATCCTGTCAAGAGAGAGAGGGAGAGAGAGAGAAAAGCAAGGCAGGGATGCTCCTGTCAAAGCTATCAGCTTGGTCCCCGCCTAACTAAATAAAAATTAACAATACAAAGACAAAATTAGTCACTTTTCATGCCAAGAATAAGGCACTGCTCATTACAGGTTCTATTACACATTACGGGCAAATCATTGATGTTGTTTATGAGCATAAGATACTCGGTGTTATTTTTTTCTGATCATCTCAATTGGGTCTGCCGTATCGCACATCTGTGTCAGAAGCTTTCTTTTGCAACGGGTGCACTCTCACGATGTTGCTCATTTATTCCCCACAAAGTAATGCTTAAGGTTTTCTATGTGTTATTAGCATCAGACATTTAGTGCTGTTTAACCTGCTTGACAACAACCCAACGAAATCTTCCTAAAATTTTACTTTTGCAAGAAATTATTTGTCCTATCGCAAAAATCCCTTACTGAGCTTCAACTCAAACTGCGTTTCATGATTGTGGCATGATCAAAATACAATGTTTATACAACTTTCGAGTCTTGCAGTTCTTTCTACTTTTCTTCAACTACTTATCAGCAGTTCTTAGACTCCACTGGATACTTAACCCAAAACAACAATAATAAACGTACACGAAATACCACTCCATGTGTGTATGTTTTTCGTACGTATTCCAAAAATGCAAGCACTTCAAGTTAACATTCTACGAAGTAATACCGAATACAGGCAAACTTCTTACACTATAACTAGACAATGGCCTGCCCTGAATGGGAATTATGTGTTTCTGTGGTTTATGATTTTTGCTCCTTTTGCTTACTGGGTTCTTGTTTCACACTGTTTCACCCAGTTGTGGGCCGGGGTACTTCTTTTAGGCTAACATATAATCGCTTTGTTTATAACCTGTACACTATATATGCGAGTACTGCCAGAAAGGTTGCACTGTTGCGATGTAGCAGATTGTTTGTTGTGATCAGAGGCATTGTTCTTCGCAAACATGCTACTTTGTCAAAAATATTCGCATCGTTTTCTCAAGCCGGACTCCGTATATGACCGGAACCATTCCACAATGGAAGCACAGTGACGTTTATGGGCAAGTGGCGCTCTTTACCGTACATATCCACAAGATCCGCGTTGGCTTGGATATTTAGGTTATTGGGTTATAGGTCCGAAGGTTTGTTCCAAGATATTCTGTGGCGGTTAATGTCTATGTAAAGCATGTTGTTTATTGTCTTTTTTTAATGTTTCTATGCTGAAAACGAGTGTATAGGAACATTGATGGTATTGATATATATATATATATATATATATATATATATATATTCTGTCCTTGTCTTCCCATACATGATATGTACCACTGTGCTATGACCCCTATTATAGCGTTGGGGCTAGCAGGACTTGAAATAAATAAACTATAGATGTTATTAAAATTTGCAGCGGCAATTTACACACTATTCACCACCAGGGGTCATGTTATACATGCTTCAGCATGTCTTATGCCTTATATTAGCATTGCTTAGTGCAGATATGTGCCCGCTAACTAAAAAGATGTGAAAATTTGCAGCTGTACAAATGTTACCATAAAAATAAAAATAAATTACGGGATTTTACGTGCCAAAACCACGATCATATTATGAGGCACGCCGTAGTGGGGGACTCCGGGAAATTTGGACCATCTGGTTCTTTAACGTGCACCTAAATCTAAGTACACGGGTGTTTTCGAGTTTCACCCCCATCGAAATGTGGCCGCCGTGGCCGGGATTCGACCCCGCGACCTCGTGCATAGCAGCCGAACACCATAACCACGAAACAAACACAGCCTGTAAATGTTACCATGCTTATAACGTATGTAAAATCACACCTCCAACCGGACTGTGGGCACCTGCGCGCACCTGTAGAGCATGCTGGCGCCACCGGAGGCTTTGGTTATACGGCGCATGTCCGCAAGACAACGCGCTCGCGAGGCGGCGGCGCCTATACTATGCTTCAATAATAATGCTTCCTCAGCACCAATTGCGTCGCGCGACAGCCCTAGAAATGACTCACTTCTGGCGCACGTGAACATGCGTATAATTCCACGAATGCACGAACAACCGCGTCTGCGTGCCACTACGTGGTTGTACCCTGCACTTGCCGTCGGCACGAGTGTTCGAACGATCGTTTTATGAAAAATATGTCCACCCAACTCCTATGAAGTTGCTAGCCCCGCCAGCCGCGACTATACCCTTGGGGCACAGACAACACAAAGAAAAAGAAAAGCGTACGTGAAAAACCGGCGCGCGTCACTGATCGCACGTCTAACTGCGCGCGATGGAGCTGCCAGATCATCCTGGCTGACTTCCAACGTAGTACGCGCTATCCAGGGGAGCGTGAAACCACACTTGGCGCTTTGCCTTGCAGAAAGCGTCCACGTGTGACGTACATCTCCGTCGCATTTGATAGGCGAAAACTGAAAACTTCTTTCGGCCATCGTATCGGTTTTCCCTTGTGCGCAAACTTAAACGAAAAAAAAAAAAAATGTACAAGGTGACTAATGAGCGTTGGAGCTGATCCACATGATTACATGGTAGATGCAATATCGCCTCGAGTATAATTGGCAGCTGCTGACGTGCAGCCGGAACATGCTACGGATACACAAGCTTACCAGCTTTCGCGACACGTGCGAGTCTCACAAACGACAGCAGGTACCTTACGCTTACCGATAATACTCGCCGAAAACCTACTATACTCGCAACTTTCTGTGCCCATGAAGGGAGGCTTGGAGCAGTACTCGAGCTGCACGCATAACTTCAGCGCAGCAAGATATGACAAGAGCCAGGCGTGAAGCTGCTACGCCACGTTTCGAATGGCCAAGCTTTTCGCGAATTTAGATCGATATCACGACCTCCATAGCGCATGTGCACTTGCTCTGTCAGCCAAAATGATGCCGGCAGTCCTCGCCACTTTCTCGCTGTGCACAAGGAAACCGCGAGAAAAATAGCGCGGATAATGCGATTGAGAATTTTGCCTGCCACTTATTAGAGTAGGGAGAGTGGCGCCTCCTCAGCCCGGCGCCCATTCGTACCATTTTTATCCACACTTCCGTGCCTCCTCCTCTAGAGGACTCGGCCATATACATCCTCAGCCTAAAATTACCCCTGTCTTGCGCTAATTCCAACTTGCTCCTGCAAGTTTCCTAACTTCATCACCCCACCTAGTTATCTGCCATCCTCGACTGCGCTTCTCTTCTCTTGGTACCCATTATTTAACTAATCGTCCACCGGTTATCCATCCTACGCATTACATGGCTTGCCCAGCTCCATTTTTTCCTCTTAATGTGAACTAGAATATCGGCTACCCCCGTTTGCTCTCTGATCCACACCGCACTCTTCCTGTCTCTTAACGTCAGGCCTACAATTTTTCGTTCCATCGCTCTTTGTGCGGCCATATACGCATTTTGGCCATATACGATTGCCAGCAAACGCGATAACCTATATTCACCCCCTGCACGCCTAAGAATTCTATTGCAACGTTACCACGGGACCCACTAAAAGCGAGTTGGTGGAAGTCGCGTATTCGACTCTACGAGGAAAGATCCGACAATAGAACATAAAATATGCATTCCGGTCTGCTATCTTTTGCAACTCTTGACTATCTGCGTTCGCACGAGTTGAAAAATGATCATGCGCATCGACCTGTTGCCAAGTAATGACGTAACCCAATGTCTAAAGAAAGAGCGGAGATTGTGAACTATGGCTGGTTACGGAACGTGTCAGACAAGAATGAATCCCGTGGTTACAGTTGGCAGGCGTGTCGAGCAAGACGAGGAGTAATATCTGAACTGAAAAACACCGCCGCATCTTCCTACCGTAAAAACAAGTGATAAACTGTTAGTTGATACGAAACCATGTCACGATTGTTCACTGTGTACACGAAGAAAACAATACCGACGGGACATTGTAATACCACGCACACGTGTCGCAACAGTGGCAAAATATCGCTTTATGTGGACCAAGAGTAAGAGTCGTTCGACACACGAACTTGAGAAGCCCAAAGGGCCCGAATGTGCATTTATTTACATGAGATGTGTTTGCCACAGAGTAGCTACATTTGAATTAGGTTGCTTTTATCGGACTGTACATAAAAGTGAACACGATGTTTCGAGCTTCAGGCTAAGGATGAAGCGGCACAGCATAATTATACAAAAGCACTTCACAACCACTTTCTTCATCCACCTGTCGCACGGCTGTCTGGCTAAGAACATAAAAACAGTCTGTCAGGTGCGCAGTGATGCTCAATCCGGCATAGCAATACGCGGTACCAATGAATTTGCGTCCTCTCGCTGCTTTGACTTGCAGCACATTCGGCGTCAGGCAAACGCGTGCCATCCGTAAGGCGGGAAATTTTCAATCACTGTACCATCAGTCATTCCGACAGAGATCCTTTGGGCGGCAAGTCTGCAAGCGGCGTGTTTGAAGAGTTGCCGCCTGAGAGGGAAACGCGCACTGAGCGGCGACGAAGCAGTCGCGCAGCCCGTACTCGCCTGGTCATCGTGAACCTACTGGCTCTTGTCCGCAGCGGCAAGCTTGCCGGGCTGCTTGTTGTAGGCCTGCACGTAGAACCGGATGAACATGCCGAAGAAGAACAGGGCTTGAGGAATGGTGATCATCATGTGGGTCATGGGGTAGCCGCACTCCTTGAAGACAGGGATGGTGCAGTGGATGAACATGATGATGAACTGCACCAGCTGGAACTGGGTCAAGTAGCGCTTCCACCACAGGAAGGGCCTCACCGAGGGCCCCAGAAGTGACAGGAAGTAGTAGGAGTACATGACCACGTGCACGAAGCTGTTGAGCGTCAGGCCGAGCGCAACCTGTCCGTCGGGGCCGTACGCGAGCCCGAACCAGCCGTTGAAGACGACCAGAATGTGGTGCACGACGTGCAAGAACGACACGTGCGAGTCCTTCTTGCGCAGCACGAAAAAGATGGTGTCTAGGAAATCGGCGATGCGCACCCACAGGTACCAGTAGCACAGCTCCAGGAACTCCATGGTGGTCTGGTCGCGGGCCTGGTAGTTGATGCCCTGGCAGACGATGCTGTAGCCGCCGCCGAAGTACGAACGTATCAGGAAGTTGTACACGAAGTACGCGTTGAGGAACACCATGGACAAGTTGTAGAGCATGATCACCGGCTTCAGGTTATCGAAAGGCTTCCGGCCCTTCATGAAACGCGGGCCGCCGATCTTGACCAAGTAGACGTAGCCGAGAAGCAGCGTGATTAGAAACTGCTTGCTGCCTACTAGCGGCCAGCCCTCCGTCCGCGGGTCGCGCATCAAGAAGGTGTCGGGCACGACGGCATCCATGCTCGAAGACATTGCCGCCTTTCTGCTCAACGTTGAAGAGTAGTAGGGCACACGGCAGGGCCAGAGAGTGTGTGTTGCCGAGACGCTTGAGCGTACGGAACACCCACCTTTATTTACTGCCTTCTGAGAGAGCGAAAACGAATGACGAATGGGGCGAGAGACCCTTTCTTCTCTCGCGTTAATCCCGTTTTCCACCTCCTCCTCCTGCGACAGCTGCTTGACGTGCGCGCGCTCCACTGAGTGGAGAGGAGGGTGTCGCAAGCCGTGGCATTGAGTCGAATGCGGCTCTCACCTACTCCCGTCTTTTGGAGACCTTCGGGCAATTCCGCGCACAAACAGAGAGCTGACTGCAAGCCTTTGTGTGTGCCATTCCCCCCATTCTGCTGCCCCCTCCATTCGTAGTCGCCTGGTGGAAAGGCTACGTGTGATCCGGCGGCGCGCCCGACTTCCTCGTGGAAACCAGCGGAGAGGGGGCTGAAAGTGCAAGAACTTGGGAAACCTTGACCAAACTGCGGGGATGCGCGAGCTCCGGTGCCATCGCTCACCGCCCTCATCCCGTCGGCGATGCCTCTCCGCCTAGTACGTCGCCTCACATTTTCTCACCCAGTGCGTCATCTTTTCGAGCGCGCATCCGCGCTGCTGGCCGCGACTGATTGCTGTCGAACCGTCCCCGCTCTTCAAGGCGATTTTTTGTACGCGCACGATATTCACCTTTGGTACCGAGCGTCTGTTCGCAAATAAATGCGAACCAGGAAAGAGAGGTTGTGCCCTCTAGCGCCAGGTAAAGCCGGGTTTCGTGGCCGCCTGCCTACGTGCTGTCTCGCGCGCAAGATAAAATTAACTTCGCGGAAGCACTCGTTAGCAAACAGCCAACTGGCAGAATTCTTCGAAATAGTGTCGCGAGGTCTCGCCATAACAGCTCTTTAGTAAACAACCAGCGTTCGGTAAGCATGCCGCATTGTGTTCTTTAGCGGACACAGACTTATTAAAAATAGTCTGCGCTTATTATTTCATGTGCTGTTCGCGAATAAACGAGCCAGAAAAGTGAGGCTGTGCGCCTGGATTAATTGAAGATGCGGACAAGTCCAAGTGCAGTGTTAGCTAAAACCAACTTTCAATAATTGTCATTGTAATTATTCGTTGACGGAATTGAAGCCGGACAGCTATGACCTTTCAAAAATTCAGCAGAAATACCGCGCCTCCAGGCCCGGGATACGAATATTCCGGGAGGCTATTACAAAGAGTTTGATGCATACTCCTTCTGAGGCGAGATTCAGGAACGGTCAGCGATAAGTTGGCTCGAAACGCAAAGATTTCTTAAAGTGGCTGCGCGCTGCGTTCCATGTTTACAGCGGCTTCGATCCCGCAGCGCATTCGATGCTCAACGGCCATGTTTCGGCGCCTGCCTTGACGACACTAGGGGTGTGTCACCACGATAACGCCAGCTGCGTTCAGGACGCCTCTCAGTCACGATAACCAATACATCGCCGAGTAGCGCATCAGCTTCAGTGCATGAATAGGTAGTTATAGCGCTCCCAAACGTGTTTGCATATCGAAAGTTCGATGCCTTGCTTCCATTCTTTTATGCTACTCCCGGTGATCTGCGTCTCCTAAATTTGTGTGCGCAAAGCCTAAAACTCACCCGTAAAAACCGGAACATAGGTCGGACTTTTTTTCAAAAAACCATTGCGAAAAGGCGACCCTCGTCTTATATACCGGACATTGGCGGAAAAACTACGGAAGTCTTGCAACAATGGGCAGATGAAGTAAACAGCCGCCTTCGCCATCGCATTCAGGCTGCTTTTTCACATTTTTTTTTCAAAATGAGCGGAAGCCGACGGCAATTCACCGTCGCCTTCAAGAAAAAGGCGATTGAGTACGCGGAAGCAACCCGCCAGGTTGCCGTGGGCTTCGTATCGTGCGACCATTGACCCGCGTGTTTGTCAGCACCTTATCATCACGGCACGGAGCAACATTTGAAATAAATGCTGTCACCACTGTGCAACCGGCTGAGTCGCATTTGTTGAAGGGTAAGGGTGGTGTCGGTACTTTTGCCATTGAAAAATATTTTTTTTTCATTTTTAGAATTGGTTAGTTAGGGGGTCGACCTATATTCCGGTTTGACCTATAGTCCGGTTTTTACGGTAATAGCTGGCCTAGGCCACGCCAGGCCGAAACTGTGCCGCTCACTGTACGTGTTCTGTGCTTGATGGGATGCAGGGTCTTGTATAGATAATTTTCATGTGACATTTTCATGTGAATTTTCAGCTTCTCGCCGTGCTAGTATCCGAACATTGCGACTCCGATGACGTCAGCGCACCATATCATCACGCGTACAGTCGACCGATTCTTTAACAGTACCGCGCGAGCGTCGACTGGTCGGCCGGTCAGCGCTTACTAACGGCGCGGAGCGACGAGATTAGCACGAGTAGCGCACGAGCACCAAGCTCACTCGAAGCGCAAGTTTTGACTGCTACGCCCTTCCTATACCAGCACGACACAGCCCCTGGCACGATTAATTCGGCGCAAGCTTCCCGGCTTATAGAGATAACAGCAACGTGTGCCCCTTGCTTGCGTCCTCCCCCCCCCCCCCCCCCCCCCCTTTTTTTTTTTAGCGTGTGCTGCTCTAGTGCGCATGCACAGAAAAATAATGAACAAAACGCGCAGAGCTGCAATGCAACTGTATCTTGTGGACAAGAAAGAGTAGCGCAAGAGGGGATTACCAATTTTTCGATCTAGTTTCAAACGTGGCGCATCAACTATATCTCCTTTTTTGTGCGTTTTCTTCTTTATCTTACGGTGCATGTGGACTGTTATATATATATATAAAGATGCGTCAGGGTGCTGTCCCCCACGTGGGAGGCCTAGGCCCAGCCAACTAAACTGCTGGTTTAAATAAAAGTTTGTTCCTCTTCCTCCGGGTGCTGTCTCCGATAAGTAGGGAAGCTTCAACTGAGTTAATCGCGACAGGGGCATTGTTATGCTTGTGGGAAGAGCCTAGCAGACGAAACTTGCGGTTCGAGTTAACTTGGTGCGCATGCGCTACTCTTGCTAATTTCGTCGCTTCGCACCGTTAGAAGGCGCTGACCGGCCGGCCAGTCTAAAAAAGTAGCGCCATCCGCTTCCCTCCTCCTCCGTTCCGCTGTCGCGCTCGGCGCGGCCAGCGAGATCGAGGCGCGATGTCGACAGTGGCGCCGCCTGCGTCGGGCCTGCCGTGGCAGACGGCAGCTATAACGCGCTACCAGAGGAAATCTGCGCAAAACTTGGATCGCGCCCTGCGGAGCAGTTATTGAGGTGCGATTTTGCTTCGTCAGTCAGTAACTGGCCTTAATAATGCCATTTTGGAAGTAGCAACGCGACGATGCGAGATGGCGCAAATACCAAGTGTGCAGCAAGCGTTTGCGCTCGCCGGATGGTGAAAAAAAAAAAAAAAAAAAAGCATTTAGCCCGCGCCTTGTCGGTTGCGGCAACTTCAGGCGCAGCAGCATGCCATCACAACGAGGTTCTTGTCCCTAACACGTTTGATCACTTTGTGCGTACAGCACTTTCGTCGCACAGGCCCGAGAATGGCGGTCGGAGCGCGCTGGAAAGAAAAAAAAAATATACAGAAGCGCAACGCGTGCTTCCACGTGACACGAATTGGCCAATGGGGGAGCGGAGAAGGCTGGGGCGACAGGAGGCGGCGAGGAGGAACCGCCGGTGTGAGCGCGGTGGCGGCATCATCTAAGAATGGCGCTACTTTTTTATATAGGGGCTTTAGGCCAGTCTAGAGTTACTGTATAGACGGTTTCATGCTCGCGATAACAGCAGCGAGCGCGCCGCCCCCAAGAAACTTCCGGTCACGTGCCTTATCACTCTTCTATGTTTTAACGCATGCTTGCTTCTTTGCCAGTTACACTTTGCAGCTACGTCAGAGGGCAAAACCGGAAGCCGTGCAGGGCCTATGTTTGTAAACAGTGAAACGGTCTATAGGCTGTACTGTTAAAGAATGGGTTAACTGTACATCGTTTGGCTTTTTTAGAGTGAACGTTTTTCACCGGATTATTACCGTTATCGATTTGTTGCTCGGTGCAAGGCACGCCTTTCGTGTTGTCACGTTTCTTGTTTACGCGGCTTCTCGACGTACCGTAAGATGTCGGCCGCGATGACGTCGATGCAAACCACCCATAACAGCTGACGGACAGCATGTGACGGTGACAGTTGGTTACCTTGGTTGTTACGCAGCGTTCGTTGACCGAGCACTGCATATGTATACCTAAAACATAGGCAACAGTCAAATCTGCCCTGACTCGCTAAATTTCAATTAATCAGGTACTTATGTTTCCCGTGGAAACTACGCACAGTTCAAGCATTTTTGAGCCCATGAAAAGGAAGGCCGCGCGGTTATTGTAAAAAATGTTTCGCCTATTTCAGCTCCAGCGCCGACGCACTCGCGCGTCGTGTACGCGATGTGGCTCAACACGGTGCCGGAGGCGTCGCTGCGCAGCGCTTAGCAGTAAAGTCCCTATATAAGAAAAGTACCGCCATCTACTCTTTCCTCCGCCGCCGCCTCTCCTAAAGCGCTTGCTTTTTCTTTACTTTTTGCTTGCGAAAGCCAAGTCGACGGTGGCGCACCTAGAAAGTCCACGTTGAAGCTTTCAGGCCAGCCGCGCGCCGCCGCCGCCGCCGGCGACTGCGGCTGCGCAGAGGACTTTCAACATGGCTCTGAGGCGGAAAAAAAGAAAATATAAAGAAGTTAGAAGCGCGCGCTATCATCGTCCAATAGGAGATACAGGATAACACAGGAGAGAGCGAAGCGGCATTTGTCAAAGGATGGCGGTACTTTTATTATATAGGGACTTTACTTAGCAGTTCGTCGGTGCAAAGAAAAAAAAAAAAAGAAACCGAGAAACACACTTGTTCGCTTGCTTGTGCTGCTTAGCAGCGAACACACCGAATACCACAATGCCGCATCAAAAACGGTGTCATGTAAACGTTTGTTCCACGGACACGTGTTTACGTCGGCATTATGTGCTTAAGATATCCATGTGTCCATGATGCTGTATATGCAATACTCGTATACCCGTCCGAGCATCGTGAGAAACACCGTTGCGGACGGTCAGGCGCATCGATAGCTTGCCACGTCGTCTGCTCTGCGCTTCCTTCTCTGCGACCCAGACCGCAGCGTGGACTCGCAATGCTCACACTATCAGTACCTTGGGTTCTCTTAATAGCTGACGCAGTCGTTGGCTTTCGCATCGATGCAAGTAGCTCGTGAGACGGAGAGTAGAAAACGCGAAGTACGTGGAAGCGCGCATTGCAATTAATCAATCAATCAATGAGTTTATTTCCACTTCAAAGAGTGAAGGGCCAGGAGGTAAAAGCTGTAGAGTTTGAAAAAGCTTCCTAGCCACTGTACAGTTCAGCAGCTAAATACATTTTACAGGACGTTTCATATTTCAGCAAAACGTTCAGCGACGTATAGGTTAAATCACCGCGGAAGGAAGTTGTTATATGGTCGAAAGTACGACGGAAACTGCATATAACACGAAGCAAAAAAAAAAAAAAAAAATGGAGGACGCTTAAGCTTCGCCTTTAAGAGTGGAACGCGATAGCATTTGAAGATCTCGTGACTGCTTCTCACGGTTCCCGGTAACTGCAGCTTATGTAACTGTAATGTTTACCGGGAAGCGCTGGCGGCGAACGCTATGCAAGATGGCGAGCTTTCTGGTAGAAACGCGGCCTCTTGCGTGGGCCGATCTTCTATTACAGCGAAGCTGTTCACCTCTAGCTGCCATATGCATCCCCCACATGCGCTCCCAGGGGGTGTCTTTCTTAACCAAAAGTTACTTTCTTAACAAAACGTCGTGTTACGCATTGAGGCACAAAAGTAATTGGAACGACAATGCATTTCTCCGCAAAGTTCGGGAATTAATATCACGAAACTTATGTCATCCTGCGAATTCGTTCCAAGTGGATCCACCTTGCGAACTCCAGGGCTACAATTTGTAACTTGCAATATGGGCCATAAGTTAATTAGTTAAAAACTTAATTAGCGAATTTTTGTTAATAGTCGATCATGCATTTCAGTTTTTTTTTTGCAAGTAATGTCCGCCTCTTCGAGTATACCAGCTCATGAATTAGAATCGTGCTATCTGCAACAGGAAACCTGTAAAATTTTTTGAGTGTTCGCTGGATAGGATAGGAATAAATTTTATTTGTCCAACGGTTATTGCTGTTGTAAACACCCTGTATAAGAAAGTGCCCTTAGTGTAGCAAGTTGGCCTTCACGCGCTATATTTGTTTGAAATCCTGCTTGATGAATAATGAGAGGGGAAAAGAGTGTGGCGACAGCGCCTGTGCACGTAGCCTGCGCTTCTGTGGTTATAACGTTACGCGCGTCGGAGGTGCCGGCAGTGTTGCCAGGTTTGGCTATATATAGCCAAATTGGGCTACGGGAAAATTTTTTTGGCGTCGACTTGGACGAGTTGGCTATGTGGCTATATTTGGGCTACTGAAAATCTGCGACTTGGCTGTGTTTGGGCTATAAGTGGCGCCCTAATCCACGCTCCAGAGGTGGCTCTGATCGGGTAGAAGCAAATCTCGAAGGCTATGTTATATCTGGTTGAGCCGGCCGCGTGGCTGTGCGTGTGTGCGTGCGCGAAATGACCCACCGTCTTTCCTTCCCTCTCTGCGCCGTTGTCTGAGCCGGTGGCTTTGATCTTTGATGCACTTAAACTTACACCCCGCTTGACCGTTATGCACCCGATCTCCGGGCATCGGGATGAACCTGGGAGTAGTGGGTTTTTCACAATACACTGTACTAACATCGCTATGCTCAGGAAGGGAGAGCAATAACATAGGGTCGGGGCCGTCGGGCGATCGTGACACCGACATGAATGAAGGGAAGCATGGGTGGGTAACACGCTCCAGTGTGTTCATGGCCATGTCTTCTGGATGAAGTATCGCGCCGGGCACAGTTTTCGACCTACTCCACGTTTCTGGCGCGAAGCTTTACTGCCATTTTCCTTTTCCAGCTAGAGGAATTTTTCTTCGTGCTTAGATTCGAGATTCATTTTGATAGGTTGGACGTAAGATCGGATCCTCCTCAGAGAGGAGAATCCATACATGGAGAAGTGGGCCAAGTATGCGAGAACGTATAAAGAAGAATGGGAGCAAGACCCCGAGCCAAAGGCGGGCTCTGGTGCTTTTACTTCTAGATGGTTTGCCCGTAACGTCATGGATGCAGATACTCATTCTACTAATATCGAAACATGTTTGCCACGATGACATCAGTGCACCACGTGACATGAACTTCACCCACCGTGTTAGCTTAACTTGTGAGGTGTCGTGCTGCTGGCTCGAGGACGCGGGTTTGATTCCCGGCCACGGCGGCCGCATTTCGATCAAGGCGAAATGCAGAAACACCCGTGTACTTAGGTGCACGTTAAAGAAGCTGAGGTGGCCAAAATTAATCCGGAGTCCCCCGTTGCATCATGCCTCCCAATCATATCGTGGTTTTGGCACGTAAAACCCTAGCAATTATTAGAGAGTTTTAGTATAGCGGCCTCAAACGTTTTGGGGCCCCAAAGAAATGGCGTCGAAGCCACTGCGCATGCGCAAGGCGGAAGCTGTGTTTGGGTTTTGCGTCGGGCACGCTATTTTATCGATTTCACCGATTCAACATTATTTTGTGTTCACGGGAGCCCCAAAAGCTGCCCCAAAAGCTTTCGTCAGCGAACATGGCGGCGGCCATCGAAGTAACGGCTCTAATTTAGCACAACACTGGGCTCGATTCGTGGTAATGCGTGAAGTTCGTAAGATAGAAGTGATTGCGGTTATCGCTTTCTCTCAACTAACATGTGTAATGAAGATTGATTCATTATACGCCGCTGATTACGAATTCAATTGTCGATTTCATGGCTCGCAGGCCTATCACGGATTGACTTGGCTGGGTGAAGGTGCGTAAAGTTGGTTGCTCAAAACTAAGCGCAACAAGTTGCATGCTGCTAATAGAATAAGTTGTAAATTGTAATTAAAGGCGAAAACACGAAATTCTAAATTACTTTTCTTGTCATAAAATTGTACATTTTATTTTGATATCTATAACAGCTTTTCTTTGACGCCGTAGTGGCGCTGCAAACGGAACACGTTATCCGCAAATGCAAAACGCCTCTTCTAAAAACTCTTCACACCTGCATGCCCCAACGCTAACACCGGCAAAGCTCTTTGGGGCCCCAAACTTTAGGGGCCCCTATTCTAAAACTTTATTAGCCATCAACATGGTTTGCTTTTTCACAGTAACCGGTTTTCACAGCACTAGCACTGTTATCAATTTGTTGTTTACCATTGCTCTTTGTACGATGTCGCGGCTTTTACCATTTCGAGCGAGTTCGGGACGTACTCGTCGCCGAAAACGACTGCGCGCTTCTTACACTAGTGTGCCGGTTTGCGCAGTAATCTTTTTTAAGCTCCGCTTGCACCGATTCAAACAGCGAGTGGCATCTGTTGTCTGACACTTTATTTTAACGCATGTCCTTGCCGTGCTAGACGCCTAAGATGGCAGAAAGGTTGATGTTAATGGACAGTATATAGAGCGTTTATCAGCTAACCCGGGCCAAGCTAATTCAAAAACAAAACGGGCAAACAATATAGGACGATGAGACAAATAACGCGAGATATGATAGCGCGAAAGACTTATTTTAGCTCATCAAAAACGAAGCTCGGTTATTTACAATCCTTCCTTGATGTCAATGTCGCGAGGTGCTGCGCTTTGCGGTTGGCTGCGCGCACGTACTTTTAAATTTGATTTTAAATATATTCTAAGCTATATTCGTCGCTGATATTTTGTAGACGATGTGTGTGTGTGTGTCCACCTGAATCGATCTCACGAGTTATTTTTGCGTCAGCACTCCTTTAAGAGGAAGGTTTAATTAGCTCGCTGGCTCCTATCTAAATACATGTAAAAAGAGAATTCGTTTTTCTTGGCAACCACTGCCACAAATATTACGAGGTTTGTTGCATTAAAAGAAAAACTTAAAATTTGGAGACTGTTGGTTTCGAATTTTTAGTTAGGTCGTCAATATTTTATTAAAAATTGGCGAAAATAGAAAACGATACTATCAAGTGTACAGCTATGTAACTCAGGAATGAAAAATTATATCACAATTCTGTGCTTTGCATCTAATACTACATCTAAAGCGGACGAAATTGATATGTTACACATGAATCTAAAAAATTAGTAATATGGAAATACAACTTTTGCTAAACCTTTGCATGCAACGTAATGAATTCACGTAAGATATGAATTGATATATTGAATTTGTCCTCTTTGAATGATCTAATTGATGCCGTTTACAGAACCGCGATAGCTGTTCTTTATGCTGACATATTAATTTGTAAACTTAGAGCTTCTATTTTTTTTCGAGCTTTCGAATTTTTGAAATTTTATTTAAAAAGTTAGGGCCCCAAATAAAAATTCCACTTCCAACAGTCACTAGAACTTAACTTTTTCTCTCAAATGCAACAAATTTTATTAAAATCGGTCCAGGGGTTACCTCAGAAAAGTATTTCTGCGTTTTAAATGTGTTTGAATAGGCCGCATCAGAGTTGGGCCTGAGCTAAAGCTTCCTCTGAAGTGTCTCTGCCAATTTTTTTTTTATTCTTTGAAAAACAGGCATATCACGTCGGTACTAGGAAAACAGCGCCGCAACTGACTCGCACGTTCGCAGGAAAATAACACTACACAAACAACTTTAGACAGAGAAAAATAAATAAATAAAGTAAGTAACCTGTGCTTGGTTACTTACCTGTGTTAAGTAAGCAACCTGTGTATGCGGCTCACATACGCGGTTGTGAGCCGCATACTTGCTTGCTCTGCAGGAACTCGCAACGGTTTGCCGGCCTGAAATGGCGTACGCCGGGCGCGTACGGGATTTTGAGAGGGAAGCTTTCTTTGTTCTTTTTTTAAAGGTTCACATGGTGTTTACGCTGCTTGTGCCGGCTTTCAAGGAATGTGCACGGCACGCGCCTCGCTCCTGTAGCACGGTCGTCGGTGCTCTGTTCCAGCGCGTTCTAAGGCGCGGGCGCACGACTTGCGGCCAGCGACCCGTCGTTAGCCGTATTCTTTTGTTGGCGACGTCAGTTTTCCCGTAACCTTTGTTTACGTCTTGACATTGGAGAAAACGGGGGACGCAGCGAAAATCAGTCAGCAGGAAAGGCGCGCAGTCAGGTCGTACCGCTGCCTGCGCGCTAAACCATTACGCGCATTACGTAAGCATCAGTTCCAAGGTCAAGATACACGTATATTCGACCTTGGAAGTAACGATTGCGTAATGTATGTTCTCGATTGCGCTATCACTCTTGACCGGAGTCACGGTGAACACAGTGTACGGGCCCGGTGATGGAAGTTTGAAAACTATAATTATGTCTGTGCATGTAAGCTACAACTAGCATGGGATCGTAATCGTCGTCTTATTCCATCATCGGTGTCCCATTTTTGTAATGGGCCGTTATGTTTGAGGAGTGTTTTTTTCCCTTTGCCCTATCATTTTGCCCACTTATCA
This sequence comes from Dermacentor silvarum, assembly GCF_013339745.2. Lineage (NCBI taxonomy): Eukaryota > Metazoa > Arthropoda > Arachnida > Ixodida > Ixodidae > Dermacentor > Dermacentor silvarum. Next base: position 144,957,709 of record NC_051154.1, read on the forward strand.
ACACTGGCATTCATTGCTACGTATTCATAGCCGAGCCCGTTTTATCTTCTATACGAAAATCGGTCTTGCATTGTCGTCTCGCCATTGTATAGCTCTTGCTTGAACATTTCGTCACGCGTCCACGGCTTTTCGGGCTTGGACTATGCCTGCAGCCTCCGCAACCCTTCGATGTACGTGCTCGTCTCGAGCCTAGATCTCTCTTGCTCTGACTGCTGTCTCCCACCTTATCCCTGCACCACGTCCAACGCAGCAACCTCTCATTTCAGTTACTCAGATCGTTCGAACGTTAGACTTCACGGCAAACGTTTTGGCTCCATGTCGCACTGTTTGCATGTGTAATATTAAGACTAACCTCGAGGTTCTTTATACTCTCCCAGCAATACATTACCCCCAACAACTGCTGCGAACATAATTAAAATTTTCATACCATCAACAGCAAAAGGCACATAGATCTAGAGAAATCAATCAATTAATCAATCAATCAACAACGACGATGCCAACAACCATAACAACGTACAAACCTGTTTACCCGCACCCCAACTCTAAGCAAGATTCGGCCAGGATTTAGCTACCGCTAGTTGCGAATGTATGCGATAGAATGCTTATAAGTTTGAGAGGTAAATACTTTTATGCAGGTACAATGATGTTAGATCCAACGCACATGCTGGAATTTATGAAAAATCATATTCTGGGGTTTGACGTGCCAAACCCACGATTTAATTGAGGCTCGCCATGGTGGGGGACTATGAAATAATTTTGATCACCTGGGATTCTTTAACGTGCACAGAATGCACGGTACATTGGCGTTTGAGCCACTGCGCCACCAATGCGGGCATGCAGGAATTTATGTGAACCGAGGAATCTATGTGAAGTTAGGAAATTTGTAGGTGCAAGTTGGAATCGGCTAGCGCAAGACAGGGGTAATTAGAGATCGCAGGAAGAGGCCTTCGTCCTCCAGTGAATATAAATATCGGCTGCTGATGATGATGATGTGAAACGAAGCTTTCGGGGTGCGGTTATTTAAATGCGATAAAGATGTTCATCTTCTGCACCCCATTTTGCAACATAGTGGTTTCTGGGCCCAGCATAGCATGACAGCGGCACAGTTTACTATTGTACTATCACCAGCATCGACCTACTTCTTTCGACACACGCCTTGACAGCCGCGCACGTGTACGTCACACGTCAGCGTGCACACTCTCATTTATGAAAGGGACGTTTCTATATTTCATATCTCTTACAAACTTGCGATTTTGTGCACACACCACGAGTATTGTGCTTGGTATAGCTCTAAAGTGGGTGAAGTCCGCCTATAAATGCCATAGAGAAACGCGTAACCGATGGTGGGATCGAATCCTTTGTCTTCCAGCACAGCATCCGAATGCTGTAACCATTAGGCCACAATCGCACGCATGCTTCTATCGTGCCAAAGTCGATCTTTTTGACGTAGAAGTAATGAATGCTGGTCAAGTTGGTTTTTCATATACTGACGAAAAATAGCGCGAGAAAACAAGGGACGAGAAGCATCACAGATGGCCTCGCAACGCACATGTCACCGGACTTGTGAATAAAGAATGCGTCAGCAATCTCCCGAGTAGTCCTATCTGTGCCTTGACGACACCTTAGTTTCCTTCAGCAACAGTTTGCACTTGCATTCTTGACAATGTAGGCCCAGATTAGACTACGGCTGCCCTTTCAACGAAGCTTTGTGGTCCATTAATCAGATATTCAAACTCCGTCTGGTTTGGCTGATGTACCACTTCCCGCAGGACAGGGGAATGCGATACACTGCACCCTTTCCACACTCAACCAACCTGTCACGGTGTTTAACATCACAATCACTCCATTTCTGTGTATCGCCTTTGATCAGACTTTCTCTCTACTGTTGCGCAGATGCGGCCCAACATATTTCTTGCCGAAAAGACATTTACACCAAATCGGCGTCCCACCTTCTTCATGCGGTGAAACAAGGCGTGCCGATACGGAATACTAGCGACTAGCTTTTCTTTAGCGTTAACCCGTCTTGTCACGACGCCCTTTGGTTCCAATTTTAACTTCCTCAGTAATCTTTCACTGAGGGAAGCCTAAGTACTCACTGGCTAAGTTGACTACCGAAGTCGGTTAAGTTGATTAGAAAAGGCTTCAGTCATTCGACGTGGGCATGACTTGCGCAAAGAAGATTGCAAACAAGATGTGGCAATACCGTTCTTCACTGACTTCGAGGGATCAGAGCGGAAATCCAGAATGGGCTTCACAGGCCTCTGTGATCACACCCAACAAGTGTGATCGCACCCAATCAAGATATTTAGATCGTAAAACTGGATGGATGTACCAGTTTTTGGACCGGTGCATCCAGTCCTAGGTACTTCAAAAGTGAAGTTCAAATCACAGCCATTCTCCATAAATAGCTTGAGCACATCCACTCTAATACCGACGCATTCGTTCGCCCCAACAAAAAGATAATTGTAAACTTTCAAACGTCTGCCGCGTGCGTCGCATTGCCAGTTTCTCGTATTCTTCCTTTGCGACAGCTAGCAATTTAAGACGTTGTGTGAGACATACGGTATGTCTTGGAGATCGGCCGGTATTTTTCTTCAGACGAATACCCATAAAATGGCGGAGGGCCGTTTATAATGTTATAGCATTAAAAAAAAAAGGTGCCATAATTACAGGAGCCTGTGCGGTAATAGTGCTCTTCAATGCTTTTTTTTTTTTTTTGAGGGAGGGTGGAGGTTACCGGTTTAGCCTGAAAGGTGCAGAATCAACGTCGATTATCACATTCCAGATGTAGAATTCCTCCTTTACGAGAGCGAAAGTTATCGAAGGACAAACGATGCTGAAACGATGCAGTCAAGGTTACAGTATTATTTGTTTTTAGAGATTACCGTTCATGAAGTGCTTATCGGCGTCCGATTATTATCTGCGCAGAAAATGACGCCGAATTATACGAAGGTTGTTCCGAACGCATTGCCCACAAAATACCCCACGTTGGGACTGGTTTCGATTTGGATTTCAGATAAGAAATCTGCAGATGTGTTCGCCGACTCTGGATCAAGTGACTCCTGCTTTTACCTCCTAGGTGCAGCCTATAGCTGCGTACAGCGAGCACTTCACCTTTTCGTAAGACAGCGGAGTCCACGTGTTCGTTATTCATTTCAGGTTGCGCTTATAGCTTACACCACTATTCTGTAAACGCGCACTTATCCTTGTGACGGCCTCTGAGGCCGCACGGCGTGATACGCGAACATCGCCCCGACCGATAAAAGAAAGGCGAGAAGTGCACCTTGGGACACCGATTCCCATTTCACTGCCATTCTCCTGGCCCCAGGAATGCGCGTGCTGCTCGGCCGCTAGTGTTTTCTGTTGCATAACAAGGGCATTACGGCGCACGTGTAATAAAAGTTATTTCACTCACTCACTCACTCACTCACTCACTCACTCACTCACTCACTCACTCACTCACTCACTCACTCACTCACTCACTCACTCACTCACTCACTCACTCACTCACTCACTCACTCACTCACTCACTCACTCACTCACTCACTCACTCACTCACTCACTCACCTCATCACTCACTCACTCACTCCTCAATCACTCACTCATCACTCACTCACTCACTCACGGCACACGTGTTGCCGCAAACGTCGCTGAGCGAGCACGGTCGGACCGTATACGAGAAGGCCGTGGCTGATATGCGTGCGTGTAGGGCTTCAGGAGAAAGTGCACGTGACATAAGCAAAGCTGCCGTTTATAGTTATCCTCCTCCCAGTAGTAAACTGCTTTCTATTGCTTATTATTTCATATTTTGGCTGCATGTAGCACTCTAAGACAAAATCCAAGTATAGTGGCAGACATGGCTGACGCCGCCGATGAGGCCTTCAACGCCATCAAACACAATTTTTGCCCATGCAGTCATATTAGCGCACCCTACACCAGACGTGAACGTAACGAATTACATGTAATTAATTAATTAATTGTAATCAATTACGACTTTTGGTAATTTTGTAATTTAACGATTTTTTTGTTCACTCAGTAACGCTCGGTCTAATGCAATTACTTTTTCAATAATTAATTACACGTAACCAGTTACATTTTGAAAAAAAAACAAAACAAAACAAGCTTTAACAGGTGACGCAGCTTTGGGCACAATGAATTTGGAGGGAACTACAGTGCCTAATTGTCGGAGTCATGAGGGAGGTAGTGAACGAATACTGCACCAGGAAGGCCAATTTCTGTTCTGGTGAGGGAGTGACTTTGATGAAGCTTTGATGAAGCTAGGAAATTTTCAGGCGCAAGTTGGAATACGCTAGCGCAAGACAGGGGTAAATGGAGATCGCACGGAAAGGCCTTCGTCCTGCAGAGGACTTAAAATGTAGGCTGATGCTGCTGCTGATGCTGCTGCTGATGATGATGACAGTGCCTAAAGAGATGAAAACACGTACATGGGCTAGCTCCTTCCCACAGTCAGCGTACTTCAGCTACGCCTCGATCACCTAAACATGGCGGGCCTGCATATTTTCAAACCTCTCTTGGAAGTTCGACCTATCATATTTTCTCTTATAACAAATTTCTCTCTTTCGCTCGCTCTAGCTCCTAAGCGCTTTAAAGTGGCTTTCATAGGCCTACTCGTTCCGAATTGGAATGGGGGATACGCCCATGTGCGACTCTTGTGGAACTACAGAAACGACTGAACACGTCTTATGTCTCTGTCCCCAGTACGACGTTGAGCGTGAAGTTCTCCGGACAGCATTGAACCGGATGGACTCTAGACCATTTTCGGAAATGAATATCCTTGGACCATGGCCGTACGCGTCGATGGCACAGAAAGCCACAAAAGTGGTGTTGCAGTACCTCAAGTCGACCAGTCTTGGCGACCGTGTATAGACTCGGTGCGAATCTTCAAATGTGCGCGAAACTGTGCTCTCTATCTCCTCTCTCTCTCTTTTCATCCCTATACCCCTTCCCCCAGTGCAGGGTAGGCAAACCGGACGTGCGTCTGGTTAACCTCCCTGCCTTTCCTCTCTTCTATTTCTGTCTCTCTCTCTCTCTCATAGGTGCTGAGAGCTCCTGCTTATTTTTCGCTTAGTGCAGTATATAACCTCTCTGATAAGGACTGAAGTTCTTGACTGTTAAACGCATATGTTTATATTTGTTTGATATACTATACGTGACTCATATAAACATTTTTTTGCGGTTGTAACACACGAACAGTATTACTAGGGCTGAATAATATGCAGCTTTATATCAAATTGCATAATAGATTTGGCTACCTTTTCAAAGGTACCTGTACGTTTGCTGGTGCCCGTTACAATTGGTCGTTCAAGTCAAGATAGAGAGAGAGAGAGACGTCATAAGGAAAAGGCAGGGAGGTTAACCAGGCTAAGCCAGGTAGGCTACGCGGCCCTGGGGAAAGAGGATTGAAAGATGAGAAGTTCCAAGTTCACTCTTTGCATCGGTACACACACAATCAAAGGTTCAGTCAATCACAAGCGGTCATATAGGCTGGTGCATTCCAAGAAACACAGCAGTGCTTTTGTCGCTTTGTACATAGCAGACGCACGAGACCATGGTGCCAAGATCTTCCCATCTGGGAAAGGCATGTCATATAAGTGCCCTAAAGTTGTCCGAAGGGCACTCCTCTCATCTTCGTATGTTGGGCAGTCACACAGGAGATGCTTGGTCCTTTCTTGTACACCACACGTTCTGCCATTGGCACTGTCCGCCATTCCAATAAGGAATGAGTATGCGTTTGTGAAAGAGTCTCCTAGTCGCAGGCGGCGCAGTATCGTTTGTTCTCGTCGAGTAAAACCAGGTAAAAGTTCTAATCTCATATGTGGATCCATGGAATAGAGGCACCGGTTGATGAACTCTGGTGTATTGCATTTTCTTAGAGTGATAATATGGGCAAGACCGTTGAGGTGCCATGCTGCATCAGTTCTTGACAATGGTTTCGAATTGCTTTCACATTATTCATGTGCCTCACGGGTAGCTTTTTCGGCACTTTCATTGCCAGTGATGTTGCCGACAAATTGACACGGCGCTTCTATGGCTCGATAGCAATGGCCACTTCGAACTCGACGCCAGGGAATCGCCTATGGACGATTTTTCAGTTTCTCACTGGCCCTATCGAGAGAGCCTTCCCCTAACCCTAGCAACAATAAAGCGCTGCGCTCCACAGAGGATCCAGACCCGAGCACCTCAGCATTGAGTCTTGTGAGCAAAGTGTTCGTACACTACAACACAGACCTTCTCCCCAGCACGCGGGAAGATTACGAGGGAAGATTACACAAATAAAGTTTGAACAGCTATCTTTAGTTGAAAGTAAAAACGGTTAAGGGCTGAAGAGGACGCATTCAAATAGCCAGGGCAGCTCGTTATATTTACTATATTTGTGCAGTGTTAATAAAAGAAGGGTGGAAAGTAACGTTAAAGTAATCGATTACTCCTTAGTAATTGTTCATTTAGTCTTGTAGGACAATAACTGATAAGTGTAATCAATTAAACTTTTCAAAGAAGGAATTTTAATTGTAATTGGTTACTTGTTTCTTGTAACGTGCGTAAGTCGACCGAATACCCGGTGCGGCTCTCGCACTTATGGCTGACGCCTCCAGCACGGCCGTGGGCGCCGTTCTGCAGTACAGCGCCTTTGGGCGGGATCTTTTGGGTCCTTGCCGTGCGCCATTTCGGAAACTTTGTTGAGGGAACTCAGTTCACTATATGTGCACCGACCCACCACATACCTCTCCCGTACTCCTTAGCGCGCCCTCAGTCTACGTATACTCCACGCAAAGTGCTTCGTCACCTTTCTGTAGTGATTGAATCAAGCGTAGTCCGAATTTACCTATCATATTCGGCCCGTCACTGGCGCGAACCAACATACCAGCCGACGCGTTAGGTCGCGCCGACGCATTAAAACCTCCACAAACTTCCTCAGATACAACCTTCCAACACCGAGCCCCGTCGCTTCGTTACCTCCGTGATTTAGCTCCAACTCCAGCACATTCAACTTGTTGACGTCACTGTTGTTTGTGACATGTCTAGTGGTGGCTTGTTGTGACATCAACACACCACTATCATCTCAAAAACAACTTCTATGCGATTGCACAACGTCATCCGAAATACATGCGCAGACGCACCTCTCTTTGAGTGTGCGTGTAGCGCAAATCCTTGAACAAATTGTTGCGCGATAGCGCAGTGGTTAGCGCGGCCAGCACCCAAGTGCACGATGCTGCAGTAGCATGAGCTCGAATCCACGTGACGATGGTAGGCAAAGCTTAGATTTAGGCGCTTTTACGGCTACCTTCCGCATATTTTGCCCACGTCCGCGCGTGCCACTCAATCTGTTACAACAACGTTGATATTCAACCTCCATTACTAAACCCTTGAATATCACTCACTATTACATTTTCAGGTCTGCGTGCTTTAAAGAGACCTCCAGCGAGGATATAAATTATGCAGGCAATGTATAGTGGTTTCTTGTTTCGTTGCGCTCAGGACATGTGCTCACCGGCACATGTCATTTATATACATATGCCAGTCTGCAATGTAGGCAAGGTTTTCTTTTCGGGGCGCTACAGCGATGGTGAAGCGGAGGATGACAACGCAGTCTGACGACAACATAACTACGGTGATGACAACAGGGTGACGTCATCAAGATAACAAAATGGACGGACAGAGCAAATCCAGTTTCGAGCTATTAACTGCTGTCGCAGTAACTAAATAAATAAAAAAACCGCATATGACACAAGTCATATAGCATGGCATATACATATTCTGAGGGCCTGCGTGGTTGGGGATGATTTTCTAGGCCGCCGGCGCCGACGCCGAGACCGATGCCGACACCGACTCCGGATTTTCTGCGACACGGGGCCCATAATGCTATCGCGTTAAAAACCATCTGCGTGCGTGTTAAGTGCAATAGCAATAAGGCCCTTGGGAAATGTCGTGAAATAGAATAAAGAATTTTAAAAATAGAAACTGCACTTTTTCTTCTTCCTCCTTTTTATTGAAGGCAATTTACATAGGAAATTGTCTTGGGAGAAGGAAAGCAAGGAGATGAAAGGCAGGGAAGTTAACCAGACGAGCGTCCGGTTTGCTACCTTACACTGGGGGTAAGAGAAAGGAGGAATAGAAATGGAAGACAGTGATCACCGGGCGCGCACACTAGAACGCACGGCAGGACTATACAATCGGCGACCGAGGCCTATGTTCCTGAAAAACTGCAGTGGCCCACAGATCGCTTTCTGCGCCATCGACGGATGTGGCCAGAGCCCAAGAATTGTCATTGAAGATGTTCTATAGTCCCGTCGGCTTGGTGGGGTCTGCAAAGAGATGGGCTGTATGCTGCATGGACGGCAAGTGCACAACAGGTGCTCGATAGCTTCTTCGGACCTACACTTATCGCATTTTGGTGTATCGGCTATTCCAAGACGGCAAGAATAGGCATTCGTAATTGACAGAGACCGTAGAGCAGTGTTGCATCCCGCGGGAGAGGCTAGTTAGCACTTGGAGTCGTAAGAAAGGGTCCAGGGTACGTAGGCGGCAATTAGAGACGCTCGGAGAGCTCCAGAAGGATTGTGTCGTTGTGCGACCAAGCGAACGAAGTTCTGCTGCAGTGTCTGTCCTCACCAGTGGAAGTGAAATAGTCCGAGTGCCCCTGTGGGCAGGCCGGGCAGCCTTGCCATTGAAATGGTTACTGACGATGCCAAAATGACCCTGAAGCCGCTAAAAAATGACATCGTGCCCCTTTTCTAGAGTATGATGGTTAATTTCTCTTATTTCAGATATCTACCAATATGCACTGTGGTATAAAGCAGATTTCACGCTCTGAACAGCTGCTCTTGAGTCACAAAACATGACTCATACAGCGCCTGACGAGGCCATGCCACCCTTACAGCAACATCACAGGGAAGCAGACGTAAGCCCACAACAAACACTTCAAAAATGTACAAAACAATTATAATGTGTAAACACAAACAAGGGAGAAAAAGAATATTCTTTGCAGCAATCAAAAATTATCAAAATGACAAACAGTAGTAAAATAACTTGCCCATTACATAAAAAAACAAATAAGAAACACTTGAAGCGATAAAATGAAAACAGAAGAGTTGATTAATGCTCTCAGCGGATTAGAACTTCATACCTGCCAACTCTCCCGATTTTTTCAGAAAATTTACGAATTTGGGCTCGGTTTACAATTTTACGAATGTTGCGCCAAGTTTTATTTAAAAAATACTCGTTTTGCGGAAAGGTTTCGTTCGTCAATGCCGGAACCTTCCGTTGGAAGTCTTCCGATAATTCAAGAATGCAGGAGGGATACTTTCTTAGAGTAAATTTATAAAGTCAAGTTTCTGAAGCAGTCGCTGCTAGAACAAGTCGTGATCTAGGAATGTGTGTCTTGTCACTATTGCTGTGCCAAGTTTGTTGATGCTTGTGTTCGCCGTCTAAAGTTTAAAAAATAAATTTCCGTAGCTTGCACTGGAGGCGCAATGCTAAAAAGACAGCGGAGCTGATGGGCACCTATAGCTAGTCCTGGCTTTTGGGCAAGGCTGAGCACTATTAAGTCATCCCCAGCATTTTCCGCAATTTATTGATTATTGATCGATTATTGATTAGCTATTGATTGGCTATCGATTGGCTATCGCAAGATATTGACCACGTATTTGGGCTAGGCTAAGAACTACCAAGTCGTCAGTAGCATTTCCCGGAATTTATTGATTATTGATCGATTATTGATAAGCTATTGATTGGCCATCGATTAGCTATCGCAAGGTATTGGCCACGTATTTAGGCTAGGCTAAGCACTACCAAGTCATCCCCCAGCGTTTTCCGGTATTGATTATTGATTGATTATTGATCAGCTATTGATTGACTATCGATTGGCTATCGATGACTGATTAAGCTTAAGTAGTCCCAACCTTGCTTATCTAGACTTAGCCAGGCTCAGCTTCACTAGTTCACAGGGGCATGTGCCATTACGCTTGGACCGTTTCTGCACTATATACGTACCGCCAGGATCGGACTAACGGCCGGCTATTGACAGCGGAGCTGTCAATAATCTCTAATAAAGTGACTCTGTATCCCTTGGAAAAGCATGTGCTCAGGGTAAGCTCGTCGAGAACTGCGAAGACAATCTAAGTGTCGCGGCCGGCAACAGTAACGTAGGCAGCGCACATACCAAGAACCCCAGTGTCAATAAGAAGGTGACAATCAAGCCATCGAAGAGCCTGCCATCCCCCACCGTCGTGCACTGCACTTTGGCGCGGGCTAGTATGACGACACACGGAAGAAAAAGTGAAGGCCGAACCAGCCGAACCCAGCAGTGCTTTTGAAGGGGGAACAGCCTTTGCCAGCGACATGTGGACATGACTAATCAAGTTGTTTCAGGGATTAAATGTCGGCAGAAGTCTTTCGGTCGGGGTCGTCAATGCAGCAATTTATTTGTGTTATAACTCCAAAGCTAAATGCACAGCGGGACAGTGAAACGCCAGACAAGACAGAAAAGAGGCACGGGTGTTAGCGTCTGTGACGTATGTACCTCTGTGTGCGGGTGCCGTGCATGCATATCTGCCAACTCATCCATGTTTCTGTCCTGCAAATCTAGCGACAAACGGTGCAGCCTTGCCATGTTGCAATTGTGTTTGTTAGTTCCTGCGTGGCAATATCACGAGAGTACGACGAGCGCTTCGTTTCCATGAATCCACGTGGCGCATGTTTCAACCGACGTGGTCCCTTATTCTCAAACTTGCGCATGCCCTGTTTGGGGAAAATGCATATTTCCTCGCGAAAAATGGCGCAAAGGAAATGTCAGCATTAAACCTCCAAACCGCATACATTGGGACGTGCCGGGCTCAGCACACGAACGGCCATTTGCACCACATCACCTTCTATCTCGGTGCGAGATATGCAGGTTTCGAAAGCGTGGTCCCGGAGCCGCAGCGCGTGTGTGAACGTTCGCATATTGATGAGCAGGCAGCGCACAAATGGTGATTAGCACTGATCAGCGCATTACGCATGCACACGCATTTATACTGCAATAGTAGGGTTCAACAACATTCCATTCCACGGTATTTTGGAGAAACAATTTGCAATATAAATTAGCGTCAGTGAATGTTAGGCTTCAATTGCCCTCTAGACCCTGGTGTATGCCCCTGATCATAGAAAATAGGTATGCTAATATGCATTATTCTGATATTTGTTTGACGGGTGTTAGGGCTTGTAATCCAGTCCATACCACTCAGCCGCATAGGCAGTTTCTTGTTACGTACCAGAGGCTTATTAAAAATAAATCTGCACCCCCTCCCCCCTTCCTTCCAAAATAAAAAAGAAGACAAACAACGCTGCCTATTTTCTCTGAGCATGTAGACGACAATTGCGCTGAATTGCGGCACGTTTGAAGCAAAACATCACCGAAAAGTAAAATTAATTCGTGTAGAAAGTGTATCGTGTTAAGTATTGCCTTTCGGAATGATCTCGGCATGCATTGTACATGTTTTCGCAACACTTCAACTGCTCAGAGGACAGTCTGAGATAGCTGAAATCGAGCTTGTTTTTTGAATGCACAATTACGCGGTCTGTAGCCCCGCGACGTGAGAATCCCACCAAACAGACAGGCGTTGTATAGTACATAACAAAGGCAGTACTTTCCAGAGTATGTTACAAAGAGATGAATTCTTAAAGAAAGTAGTAGTGTCTGGGTAAATAACAGATCAGGCCCCTCAGAGAAGGCCAAAGTTCCCGTAGAAAACCACGCACCCGCCGTGGTGGCGTATAGTTGAATATGGCGTTGTGCTACTAAGAACGGCAACCGCATTTCGATGGAGATGAAAGGCGAGAACGCCCGTGTACCGTCCATTGGGTGCACGTTAAAGAACCCCAGGTGGTCAAAATTAACCCGGAGTACCCCACTACGGCGTGTCTCGTAATCACATCGTGGTTCTGGCACGTAAAACCCCAGAATGTTTTTTTTTTTTTTGAGAAACACACTAAGGAAAATAAGAGGACGTCGCTCTACGAGTCGTCCACCTCCCCTATTATGATGTGTAAGCTGTGAGCCTTTCTACGTACCGTCACAGCCTAATGGGCCACGGCATTCTCTTATGAAAGAGGTGTTGGTCAGTCTGAGCCCGTCCAAGCGTTTTTTCAGAGTCAGTGTATAGAGAGCGATTACACAGGGAGAACATTTAAACATGAAATGAATCACTAAAATATCCAGGAAAGACATATATATATATATATATATATATATATATATATATATGTGTGTGTGTGTGTGTGTGTGTGTGTGTGTGTGTGTGTGTGTGTGTGTGTGTAAGGAGAAAAAACAGGAAAGTCATTTGTCAGACCATTGCCGCACGGAACACAGATTAAGGTGGAGAAAAGGAAGGTCGAGGACCTTACGATCACACAGACATGCGTAAACATACTACAGTTAATGTGTCGGGTTTGTGGACGCAAGGGACCAAAACACCGCTTGTGTCGCAGTGTGAGCAGCTTTACTCCGAGCGGGTGATCGGCCGCGCAAGTGTACGCGAAAATCCGATTCAATCCACGGATTGCTCAACCTGCAATCTAATAGCGCGATCTGTCGTTGCTGCGAGCACTCGAAGAAAGACAAGGGTATAAAAGCTCATTGACTGCAATCCGCACACGTTGCCGGCAGGGTTAAACGCATTGAACGAAAGAGAGAAAAGAGCAAAGAAAGACAAGAAAATTTTGAATTTTAGCAGTGAGCAAGAAAATGGAAATGAAAAGCAAAGGTAGGTTAACCGGAAGAGAAACGTCTGCACATGTTACGGCAATTTATGGTGCCTATTTTAACGCTTATCCAGTGTGTGTGTGTTCTTAACTTTAATACTCCTGCTTAAAAAAAAGGAGAAAAACCTACAAAGCTTATTTGAATTACATCACTGGAGATGAATTACCTGCCCAGGCGGACATCGTTTGTAAGAATAACGAACCAATTGATCCACTAATTAAGCCAATCAAATTTATTAACTTCGAAATTACAAACATTACGGCACATGTTTATATTAGATATTTATATTAGATATATTATATAGATCGAAATAGCAGCTGTCAAGTTATTCGTTCAATTTACCTCTCTAGAAGGTGGAAAATTAGGCTTGTTGTTGGTTCGTGACTATAGGTATAGCGCGAGAAAGAAAATACGAACAGGAGTAGACGCATGGTGGGGACTGAAAGACAGCGCTGTGTGCGTCTGATCCTGTCCGTCTTGTCTTCCTCACACTGTACCTACAGACACCTCATCCCGCATGCGAGATGAGGATAATTGAGCGCATTATTTGAAGGCAGTTATTTTAAACCGCAGAAATAGAGAAGTGGGCTTTTATGACGATTCGCTCCAAGTTTCTAATACAAACATGTGCCGTCGAGTTTGTGATTAAGGAGGTAATTTACGTAATTAGCCTAATTAAAAAATCCCAGCGCGCGCGGGTACCACACACACACACAATTTAAAGGGACTGACAACCAATTTTATAGGACCCAATTTTCTAGTACAATGGTAAGCTGATGATCATTTCATTTCATCAACATCTCCCAACACATTCTGGCCAGTTGTCAGTCCTTTTAAGCAATGCTGTGCATTTGTTCGAATGAATGTCACTTTAGCAGGTTTTGAGCGATGAGTGCGAAGACAAGACAGACAGTGGTCAGAGAGAGAGAGAGAGAGAGCGAGAGAGGGAAGGCAGGGAGGTTAACCAGTGGCGAGTTTCCGGTTTGCTACCCTGCACTGGGGTGGGGGATATAGGGGTTAGAAAGAGGGCAAACAGAGAGAGAGAGAGAGAGAGAGAGAGAAAGCAAAGAGGAACAGGAAACAGAAAATGTTTTCCAATCCCAGGCGTTCACACAGCCTGGGCCATCTCAAGAAGCGCAGTAGCCTATACAGGGTGCTCTGCAGCGAACACTTTCACAATTTATGCAAGGTTGCCTGTGGCAGATAGCCAAATTCTAGTTAATGAGGTGGTCTAATCGAAGAGGTGGACATTACTTGCACAAAAAATTGAAACGCATAATCGACTAATTAACACAAATTCACTAATTAAGTTTCAACTAGTTACCTGATGGCCCATATTGCAATTTACAAATTGTAGCCGTGGAGTTCGTAAGGCTTAGAATCAATACTCAGGATCACGCCAGTTTCGATATATTTATTCCCGAACTTTGCGGAGAAATGCATGGACGTTCCAGTTGATTTTGTGCTTCAATGCATAAAGCGACGTTTTGCTAAGAACCTAACTGGAACGCCATTGCATTTCTCCGCAAAATTCAGGAATAATTATATCGAAACTGGTGCCCTCCCGAGAATTTGTTCCAAGTGGATCCGCCTTGCGAACTCCACGGCTACAATTTGTAAATTGCAATATGGGCCATCAGGTGATTAGTTAAAAACTTAATTAGTGAATTTCTGTTAATTATTCGATTATGCATTTCAATTTCTTGTGCAAATAATGTCCGCCTCTTCGAGTAGACCAGCTCATGAACTAGAATTGTACTATCTGCCACAGGCAACCTTTAAGAATTTCTGAAAGTGTTCGCTGAAACACCCTGTATATGCACGGCCTTCTGATGCGATGTTAAGTCGCGTCGATGTTGCAAAATTCTCCCGAAAAAGGCTGGTCGTCCAACTGGTTCAGCATGACCGCAAGCGATTTTCTCTGCACACTGTGCTGCAGGCACTGGCAAAGAACATGCCGAATAGTTCCCACGTCGCCGCAATCGCCACATGCTGCGATGTCGACCATCCCTTTGCGGAAAGCGTACAAATTGGTAAACGCGACGCCCAACCATAGCTTACACAAAAGGTGGCGTCACTTTTGGGATGTCTTGGTGGACATTGAAGGCTTAAGGTTCGATCCAGGGTGTATAAACGGGCGTGCATAACATGTAGTTCATTCCACTCTCATGTTAGATGTTAGTTGGTTAGTGCATTGGCTTGTAAGTAGGTGGAGCATACATGCAGCATCTATCCTAGACAGCGGGATTGATAGGTGGTTGTCTTTTACATGAGCTGAACGAGCATCTTGATCAGCACGTTCATTGCCAATAATACCACAGTGACTTGGTAGCCACTGAAAAATTATTTCATGTTCTTTCTCAGTCAGGTGGTGTATGGCCTCTGTGATTTCGAATGCCAACTGTTCACGCGGACCGCGCCTTAAGGCTGACAGCAAACACTGCAATGCCATCTTCGAGTCGCAGAAAATCGACCATTTGTGTGTTGGTTCGTCATTAGTTAAGTGTAGTGCGACTCGAAGCGCTGCAAGTTCTGCCGCCGTCGACGTTGTCAAGTGAGACGTTTTCAACGTGATAGTGGTGGCTTTTGCTGGATTGACGTCATCTGTGGTAGAGCTCGTTTTTGGGCCCCTCGAAAGTGGAAGAAACCTCGGCAGGACAGAGCCGTCGGTGCATATGTGGGTGTAATTCCGGTACTTGTCAAATAAGAGGAGTAATGTAAGCTGTTTAAGAGCCGGCGATGACATGTCTGATTTTTCCAGGACGCCAGGTATTGTCAGGTTGACATTGGCTGAATCGGAGGCACCAGGGAGGAGTCGAAGGTTTCGCGGCAGGTGTGAAGCAAGGTGGTATAGTATATAGCCTCGCAATCAATGTGCGGATAGCGCTTGGCAGAACGAAGTACGTGGTGTCTCCGCAGGTAGAGAGGCTAGATGGTTTGCAAGGAGTCCGGGCAAGGTGCCTTACGTGCACTCTTAATGCTTCAACTGCGATGTGGGTCTTGATGAGGTGGTTTATGGCGATTGCAATAGTTGCCGCCGTTGACGCACTTTGAGGATGACCTAGACAAATCCGGAGCGCCAGAGCCTGGACACTTTGTATAGTACGTAGGCTTGTGTTACTTGCGTTAGTCAATGCTGGAAAGCTGTACCACAAAAGGCCGAGAAAAAGTACCCTATGTAGTTGCAGGTCAGGTGCTGCGTTATGGCAATATGACTGTATCAGGTGGTGTTAAAACATAAATTCTACTGCACGGCACACGGGTGTTTTTGCATTTCGCCCCCGTGGAAATGCGGCCGCCGCGGCCACGGGATTTGATTCCGCGACCTCGTGCTTAGCAGCGCAACGCCATAGCCGCTAAGTCACCACGGTGGGTACATGTGGTGTTGAAGATTACTTTGTACATGAAAGGCGCTTTCGGCCTAATGTATTTAGTGTTTTATAATTCTGTTCTAGCTTTCTAGAGGAAAAATGTCGGGTGTGTGACGCTGGATTCTGAGAGTCCTAATGGTCTCTTGGAAGACGTAATATAAGGTGGTGTTTATTTCCTTATTATCTTATTTTTTTTGCACCTTAACCGTCGGCTAAGTCAAGGCCGTAAGCAACATTTATGATGGCGCGCGTCCAGTGTGCCGCACCCAGAGCTGGCTGATCGTTGTTTGCCTCATAGAGTGATGCTATTTTACTTTAATTTCTAATAGTACGGCATGATTACTTTTAGCAGTTCCACACACACACGTATATGCACATGCCCAGCGCACGCGCACGCCGGTGTTGTACATCAGTGCCGCTTCCTGACTTAGGCCACAAACACAAAGTGATAATCTATTGTTTTATTCTCTTGACTGGACTTTGTTAAACCTGCCGACCCCTATTAAATTCTTATTTTGCACCGTTTACCGTTTAAATTCCTCCTTATACAATTTGTCGAGGGATCAAATACATGAATAATAACTGCATTGCCAATGCAATTGTATATTAGACGCTGCAAACGAATTATTGAACGCTATGCACTGTCAAGTAAAATATGTATTTTTTCATAGAAGAATATATTCATATTCCCCCAAAATTCTGGCAGAAATAACTGATATGAATGCTTCCGCGTTTTTTTTGTCTATTTAATAAGTACAGAAAATATCACACGAACTTTAGAAGTATATCAGTTCGAAACCAGCAAAGCAGTGCGTGCAGCAGATATGAAAAACGTTAAGGCCGTGAAATGAGCAAGTTGAGGACAAATATTTTGATGAATCTTTGTCATTCAAGAACCTTGTTTACATTTTGCACATATGCAACGGCCAGGGAAACACCTCAATGACGCTGTCATTCGTTGCAATAGATTGTGCAGGAGTGGCTGTTAGCGGTCGTGTATTGTAATTGCACCGAGATTATAGTCGCAGCAGTGAGTACATATAAAAAGCAGGAGTACCGCAAAATATACATGAGAAATGCGAAGATAGAATGGAATATACAAATGCGAAGATACAACTTGATAAAGTGCAAAAAAGTGCCACTGGAAACACAGTTCACTGCTTCTATATACAACACCTCGCAACAAGATATTTAAAAATACGTATAAGTCTCCAATAAATCTCTGTATTTAAGCAAATGCCACTGTATATAATGCGTCAAACAAGACAACTAAACATGTTGCGCAGTCACAGATAGTAAACTTTGCGCACAGAAAGACAGATGATCTAGGCAAGAACAAAACTATGATCGCAGAAATCGTGATATGTAACCGGGCCATGCGGCGGTCGCGACAGCACCATACAGGTAGAATAATAGAGGAATAATGCAGAAATCAGTACGAAAATGTGTAATTTAACTGCCTGCACAGCGGCAACAATTATTTTGCACCCAAAATTAAAGGAGGGTTTTGCTTCGTTTCAAAAAAGAAATAAAATAAGGTAGCTAAAAAGGAAAGAAAAGGACAAACGAAAGCCACAGATGATGCGGCAAGTTGAACTACCCAATATCCGAGTGTGTTTTTGCAAACGCCGCGTGGGCCGGGCTTTCTATGAGCAAGGTCGGTCAAAATTGGCTATTGATGTCCTCGTAATTTTCGTATTCGCATGATAATTTTGATCATGATGCTAACTGCTAGAATAAACGGCTAAAATTTCTGCGGTTTTAAAAGCTAACGAACAGTCATACGTTTTCATAATTACGAGCTTATGGGCCTGAAGGACCAGAGCTTTTTACTTGCATTGATTTTTGCTGCTTCGCTATCTAAAGGACAAACTTCTCTCGGCGGGGAAGTTGAGCGAAGCGGTCAATGCCGACGTCTCTGTGGGCGTATAGAAGCGCCAGCCCAACCATACGTCCCTCAGACATTGTAAAGCGCAAGTAGTTTTTTTTTTTTAGAAACCTCTTGTTAAAAAATATTCTCTCTGCGCTGGCAGTGGTCACTGGAAGAGTGACTAGAAGCAGAAGCAGTTTGTACACATTTACACAGAACCTGCAGTCACAATGAGAGAGGGCATCTATCCGGTGCTAAAACCTAAAAACACTCCTTCCATGTCGTTGGCATCCTTGTTTAGGTACCTTGCACAAATAGTAGGCTGTTCGATTCCAGCGATGTCCGTCGTTTCGTCAGGAAGTATGGAGAAGCAGCCTGCTTTTGCAACTAAGCTTTCTTTGATAATTTCGCCACAGATTTCTATAATCTGGTTTTGTGCATCTGGGCTTAAATACGAGGCATTACTGGGGCAACTTTCCAAATGGTTCTTCAGATATGTATCTCCACAATCAGCTCGCATGCGAAGAAGCGCTCTGGAAATACCTGTATTTTCAGCGGGGACTATGCTTAAATCCAAAGGGCCACTGTCCCTGTGGCCACGGAGAGCCAGACCTTGTAGCCCGCAAAAAGAATTTCTTCAATAATAGGCCATTTCCTTTCTCCTGTTTTCTCATATTTTACTTTGCCTGCCCTTGTCCAACTGATCGATCACATTGGGCACGCTTCCTGAAAATGTTTGGAGAAAATTATCAGTTGCTAGCTCACAGTCACGGTGATATTTAGTATTTTCGTGCGTGTGGAAGACTGCGAGCGCGTGCTTTCATTTCTGGAACGGCTTGGACACGAGGGCTCCAGTGCACGCATGTTGGTCCAAGTTTATAACAGCCTTAACCCCATAAAGTTCCAGAATTGAAGATCCTTTAAAGCACGCCTTAGGAAATGTCAGTGCACCTTTCGCGTCAAAAGTTTATGAGAACTTTATACCCATAAAGTTTCGGAATTGAAATCCATGCGCTCCGTAGATTCCGCGGCCGCTGCGAGATGCCGCAACGCGCCCGCTCGCTATCGAAAAAATCCTTTAAAGTTTGGGCTCGGATGGGGCTTCTTGCGTTACGTGACTCCAGGTGCCACGAAATCCACCCCAGGTGCCACAAAATCCAGCCCGAGTTCGCAATGTTCGTGCCGAAATGTCTTTCGAGCGTGAAACAGACATTGTTGACCAAATGCAGAATGATTCCCGGCGTCGGTGGCAGTTTTGGGCGGCGGTGCATGCCGGCACGAAAAAATTTCGGGGGGGGGGGGGGGCTGAAGCCCCATCCCGAAAGTTCGGTAGGCTAGCCCCCCCCCCTCCCCCCCACACACACACAGACTTGTTTTTTTTTTTTTTTTGGGGGGGGGGGAGGTCATTGTCGGTCGCACCAATGCCAGTAGAGGTGCCGCCAGAATCAGAATGAAACTATTGACAGCGTCTCCCATTCGTAGTCAATATACTGCGCGAACGAAAGCACAAGGAAACAGTCGGAAAAACAAGCGCGGTTTCATCACGATACGCGGCGGCCCCTTCTTTGCTTCCAGCGCTGCCTGCCCGGAGCGCCTCCACGAAGCTACTCACCGAACGTGTTAGGGCTCATTCTTTGACCCATCGCCGCCAGGCGGATCAATGTTTACATGCAGCACCGGTATCGTATACGGTTTTCACTGGCTTCGTACTGGCGAAACGTGACCGACGAAGCTCGACCAAGAGGCAGCTGGCTGCCGTTCACCTCGAGCCGAAGCGCGTAAAGCGTTCGCATTGCGCTTCGCGAATACCGCGTTGAGCAGGAAATAGCGCCGACTGACTGACGTCACAGCAAGGCAAGCGCTGTGGCGTTGACGTTTGCCACAGGTCGTGCGGTTACCGCGGGCGCTGGAGGGCTCTGGCTCTTCGCCACACCGTCGGCATGCCAGCTGCACAGAGCCGCGCGCGCGTGGAGCCGAGTTACGTGAGTGAGCTTTGAGGAAAACTGCGCTCTTTAGAAGGTGGTGCCCAGATCGGGGCTACCTGGAAGACCCCTATCTGATCTCTGCTTCCTAATGAATAAATTCGTCAACCACCACCACGTCAGCGACGCGCCACCTTGCTAAGGTGGCGCGTGGCTCAAACCGAAATATAATAATCAATAAAAAAGAATAAAAAAAACGATACTGCGCAAACATTCACCACTTTTGATCGACCATTTTCGGGAATATCTTTTTCGCTGAGTGTAGATTGGCTAGTTAGCCAACGGATGCGGCTACGACTTAAGAAATGTCCTCCTCTAACACTCTGTATAGAGGGTGTTAGAGCGAAGATCCAAAGTGATTGTTGAAAACAGCCGAATCGAGATATACATTTTTACAGCAGTTCATTTTTTTCTCGGCAGTGGGCGTCACAAAAAACGCAGGATAACCGCCGACGAAGTCATAGATGAACTAAATATATTTATTATATTTCTAACTCACACACGGGCTGTAATTGCGGAACTGAACCCGGTGAGTGATCAAGGCTTGTCCACCCTCTGCGGCGGCTCGTGGCCACCGGCGCTTTGCTGCTAAACACGATACCGGTCACGGGTATACGATTCTTCGGCAGCCGCATATTAAAGAGGGCGGAATGCATAAACGCTCGCCTACAGAGCTTTCGGTTAAAATCAGGACCTCTGCGTTACGGCCTCTCTCATGGTTTATTTGTTGTATCGGAACGTGAAATCTCATCAATCAAATCAATCGCAAGGCGCGCGTCCACTTATTCGGAATCCAGAAACTGTATAGGAGCAGTTTGGAGAAATCAGTCCACATGATCTGCCACGACGTCGGTGTCGCGCGTGGACAATTCACTAATCTGACGTGACCAACACGGAAGATATATTTAATTATTTTGTCCCGCTACAGCTACGATTCTTTTTGTAAAGAAGAAGAAAAAAAATAAGAAATTCCGATAGAACACATCTCCCGATGACTGTCGATGGTAATGCGATCAGCATCGAACCAATGTAGCGACACAACGCCCGGTCGGGACGCGGGATAGCGAACAAGGAAGCATACGTCCTTTGATCGCGCACTCCAGTTGACGCTTTATATTCTCGATCGACCACTTTCGGGAATATGTTTTTCATGGAGTGTCGACTCATACATGACGCGCCTCCGCAGAAACGCGTCATGTATGAGGCGAGTACTGCAGTGGGAATGCTCTCTCGCGCTTTGATGATGATGATGATGATGATGATGATTTATTGGCATCCCCTTTGAAACGGGGCGGCGACAAATAGTCACCTAGCCTGCTTGATTTAATCAGGTATACTATACAAGTTCTTTATCTAGCATTTTTGTATACCTCTCATTGTTTTTCTTTTTCAAAAATTTACCTTGTACCACTGCCTATGATTTTAAGATGTACCACTGCCTATGATTTAATTTGGACACGTAGCGCCCTCTAGTGGCGCCGCCCTGAAGTCCGCACCTTTGTGTGGCTTCCGAGATTGCACCGGTGCCGTGCCGGTGCGTATAAGCCGTGTACTGCATCCGGACTATCTGGGCTTCGATGATGATGACGATGATTATCTTTATTGGCATCGCCTTATGAAACTGCGCGGGGACAAATAAGTCACCTAGCCTGCATGATCTAAGCAGGTTTTACTACATCTATCGCCGTCCAGCCTTTTGTCTATCTGTCTTTGATCTTTCTTCGTTTTTTTTTTAACATTTGCTTTTCTCGTGTTTTAGCTTTTATGATTTAACTGTGCTGCTGTGTTGCCGACCTTTAGCAACTGTACATTTTGCTGCAATTTCTAACCTAGGGTCCCGGTTTCAGTGTTACTACTCTGGGACCCTCGTCTGTATTCACGCATCTTGTAACCCCCCCCCCCCTTTTTTTTTGTGAATAAACTCTTTCTCTCTCTCTCTCAAAAAAAAAAAGAAAAAAGAAAGGAAACTTCCATCCTTATACTGTGCGGTTACCTATGCCTGTAGCGACTCCAGTTCTATCAATCTCCTTCCTTTTTCTTTTTTGGTTAAATGGCTAAATGGCTAACGAGTAAAGGGCGCCGATTGGAGTTTTACCAGATATAGGCTGGCAAATTGAAACGGCGCTTCTTTGGCTCGATAGCGATGGCCAGTTTGGAGTCAAATGTAATTGGTAACATTTTTTTTCTGTAACGTCTGCAAATCTGACCCATGTTGCCGTGAAGGAGGTTCATTGAAGAGCTCACATACGCAGTGCATTCGTGGCGCGGCTCGATAAAGCGTGGGGCTGCTGATTGAGAAAACCATGAGATGCGGGTTTGATTCCGCCCAGAACGGGATAAATTTTAAAGGTCTTATTTTTATTGAAGAAGCAAGGGAAAACGGTTAGGTACCCGGATGGTCGCACTGCGTGAAGTAGCCCGAGAATGCAAATCGCATTAAATGGACTACTTGACTTCTGAACCAAGTATGTGTTACCGCAAGACCTGCGGCCGCTGAGTGCCACATCGGAGCAGTGAAAGTAGTCACAGGTTTGCAAGTATGTGGCCTTGAAATGTGTATTACCCATGAAAGACGACTACATTTCGAGAAGATGTACCAGAAGGCAAGGAAATGTTTATTTAGGGCTGGAAGTGTATGGTAATGACTTATCCGTTGAACAAGGATAAGACGAGACAGAGCGTCCTTGGCGCTCTTTCTCTTCTTTCTAATATTTTCCGTCCCAAAAACGCAATTACACTGCATGGACCAGAATGCTAGGCTTCCCTCCATATCGAGAACCATTCTCAAGAAGACCGTCGAGATAATGCTCGAACTTTACTGTCGAGGTGAGTTAAAGGGTAGCGAAAGGTTACAACTGCATTTACTTACCGTCAAAGCGGGCTAACGGGTTAAAAACGGCTACCCGTTCGGCCTCAAGCGGATAGCCCGGGTGGCACCTTGTCGGGCGATGACGTAGTTTCCATGAAACGGATGTCTACTGAAGACTTCGAGAAAAACTGCTTCTGTGGTAAAAGTCAAACCTGCAGAAACGGCTTTGACTTAACAAAAAGAAGATGTGAGTAATAGCACGATCAGTATGTCCATGAAAAGATAAAGTTGAACGCAGTTGAAGGAAAGAGAGTGTAGCGTTACAGAATTTAAAAAGAGTGCATAACTTAAGGCGTCCAGCTCACGAACAATTGCTGCGAAGGCAGCCGCATATCCCTGCGGATCGCCGCTCGGGGGCTTCAGTTGTAAACATTTTCAAGGCACGTGCTTCGGGATAATTTACGCAGGATGTGTAAAGCCACTCGTGGAGCTTCTACATAGAAAAAATTATTGCACTACAAATTCACTTTTGCCTTTGGGTTCTGTAAGTGGTTGATCTTAGCGGGCTTGCAATAACGCGGCGCGTAAACCTGCATGGTCAACGCAAGTCGAGCGCTTACATTTTACGCTCGTTCGGCCAATCTCTGCGAGAGATCGCCGACACGCCCGGATATAGCGCTGCCGGCGCGTATAATTCAAGTGTATGCGCCTTGCGGCGAAGCGACCGCAGCACATTACGTTTGCAGGCTATTTGGGGCTCAACCGCCCCTCTTATCAAAAAGCTCGTCCGTGAAAGATCAGGCCTCTGTCGCGGTCATGCGTATGCACCACCGTGGAGGAGGAGGACTACATTGACGCGTTCGCCTTGAACGCGCCGTTGCGAGAGACGAGCCTTTGTATCTAGCATCTCGGCGATTCATTCTTCCATAGCGAATCGGGAGTTGCGCCGATGTCGTGCGCCGGGAAATACACGCCGCAAACGCAAACTTCGGCCCAGAGCCTGTGTTGGTGAAGGTTGGAAAACCAGGAGGGGTTGGAAGTGGGCGACATGTATACGAGCCGATCTCTATCAGGATCCGGCAGAGTGTGACCTCCTGAGCTGAGCGGCGGACGCGTGCGGCTTATTAATATCCTTCTCTCTTTGCATTAGTTTTCTGTCATTCTCCGCGACCTTGTTGGGGGTGCGAGGAAACGACGCGGGCCATAGGCGCTATATGTTATGATGCTTCGGCAGCGAGTTTTTATTTCTTGAGTGTCTGGGTTGCGCTGCTGGCACGTGACTACGAGGACACCATATACGTTTACTGCAGCGGTACAAGCAGTTTCAACGGTACTGCCCGTTATAATGGATTAGAAAGCGGGATCAAATCCCGGCCACGGCGGCCGCATTTCGATGGGGGCGAAATGCGAAAATAATCGTGTACTTAGAGTTAGTGCACGTTAAAGAACCCCAGGTGGTACAAATTATTCCGAAGTCCCCCACCACGGTGTGCCTCACAATCAGGTCGTGTTTTGGCACGCTGAACCCCATAATTTCATTTAATTAATAATGAATTAGCTAAGGGCGCAGCTGTTCACCACAGTGGAGGTTCGTCAGCATGACAACCATTACGATGCCCCTGCAAGCCCGTGGCCGGTCTATATGTCGAACTGCATCACCGCACAATTTATACACTTCCTGGCTGCTTGAGCTCGTCTGGTGTTGAGACCCGCGAAGCGCGCATGTCCGTCCTGTATGTTTAACAGAGCGATGAATTGGGCTAGTTAGTGTACGGTAGTTGTTCTTGTGCTATGTACGACAAGCGCTAATGGGGATAAAAGGAACACTGATAAGGTGTGATGACTATTATTGCACACTTTGGGGCTTATCTTGCCCCTCAACAACAATCGTTATCTCTCTTGCGTGCCTTTATTTCCCTTAACGCTGCGCGCTCGGTATTTCCATGTCGCGAACTGCGTGCGTTTTATCAGCGTGACATCGCATTCTTGACAGGAAAGTAGCGAGCGCGGAGTTTTCGAGAAAGGAAACACAAGGACAGATGACGATTATTGCTTGTGGACAAGATACGCCCCAAAGAGTCTAAAATTTTTCAGAGTAAGATAAGCCCTAAAGGGTGCATGCAAGATTTTCTTAAAGCGTATATACCTGCGCTAAGTTCCGGCTGAAAACATTTCTTTCTCGGCTGAAAGCGGCAATTCTAAAATATTTTCACTGATTAATTCAAATGCATTTTAGAGGCCCGTACAGAACTTTGTTAAATCATTGTGCTTGTTGTAATTTTGTAATTGACTCACACTCTTGACAAAGATATAATTGATAAGGGACATGCTGGAAGGTTAACCTGGCTTAGCCCGGTTGGGGATCCTGCACTGGCGAAGGAGGAAAGAGGACTGGAAGATAAGAAGGAGACACGTTCACAGTATGCACGGACACGCACCCAATGAAGCGTTAATCGTTCAGTTCATCACAAGCAGTCTGGTGCACCTCAGGAAGCGCAGCAGAGTTTTTGTAGCTTTCCACATCGCACGCACGAGGCCACGTTCCCAGGACTTTCTCTTCGGTAAAAGGCCTGTCATCTAAGTGCCCTAAAGCTGTTCTAAGGGCAAGCCTCTGATCTTCGTATGATGGGTAGTGACCAAGGATGTGTTTTATGGTCTATTCCACGCCACGTCGTCGTCGTCGTCATCATCATCATCATCATCATCATCATCATCATCATCATCATCATCATCATCATCATCATCATCATCATCATCTATCCACTGCAGGACGAAGGGCTCTCCCTGCGATCTCCAATTACCCCTGTCTTGAGCTAGCTGATTCTAACCTGCACCTGCAAATTTCCTAACTTCATCACCCCACCTAGTTTTCTGCTATCCTCGACTGCGCTTCCCTTCTCTTGGTATCAATTCTGTAACTCTAATGGTCCACCGGTTGGTTATCCATCCTGCGCATTACATGGCCTGCCCAGCTCCATTTTTCCTCTTAATGTCAACTAGAATATCGGCTATCCCCGTTTGCTCTCTGATCCACACCGCTCTCTTCCTGTCTTTTAACGTAAGGCCTACAATTTTTCGTTCCATCGCTCTTTTTGCGGTCCTTAACTTGTTCTCGAGCTTCTTTGTTAACCTCCAAGTTTCTGTTGCATATGTTAGCACCGGTAGAATGCAATGAGTGTACACTTCTCTTTTCAACGACAGTGGTTAGCTCCCAGTCAGGATTTGGTAATGCCTGCCGTATGCACTCCAACCCAATTTTATTCTTCTGTAAATCTCTTTCTCATGATCAGGGTCCCCTGTGAGTAATTGACCTAGATAAGCGTACTCCTTTACAGACTCTAGAGGCTGACTGGCGATCCTGAATTCTTGTTACCTTGATTATCTTTGTCTTCTGCATATTATTCTTCAACTCCATGCTTACACTTTCTCGGTCAAGGTCCTGCATCATTTGCTGTAATTCGTCCCCATTGTTGCTGAATAGGACAATGTCATCTGCAAACCGAAGGTTGCTGAGATATTCACCGTTGATCCTCAGTCCTAAGCATTCGCAGTCTAAGAGCTTGAATACTTCTAAGCATGCAGTGAATAGCATTGGAGAGATTGTGTCTCCTTGCCTGACCCCTTTCTTGATAGGTAACATTCTACTTTTCTTGTGGATAACCAAGGTAGCTGTGGAATCCATGTAGATATTTGCCAAGATATTCACGTATGCCTCCTGTACTCAATGGTTACACAATGCCTTTATGACTACTGGTATCTCTACTGAATCAAATGCCTTTTCATAATCTATGAAAGCCATATAGAGAGGTTGATTGTACTCCGCAGATATCTTGATTACCTGATTGATGACATGGATATGATCTATCGTAGAATATCCCTTCCTGAAGCCAGCCTGTTATCTTGGTTGGCTGAAGTCAAATTAAGAGTTGTCCTGATTCTATTGGAAATTAACTTGGTGAATATTTTATACAATACTGAAAGCAAGCTAATGGGTCTATAATTATTCAATTCTTTAACGTGTCCTTACTTATGGATTAGTTTAATGTTGACGTTCTTCCAGCTCTCTGGTACTTGAAGTCGTGAAGCATTGAAAAGCCGCAAAGCATTGAAAAGCCACAAGCTTTTCAAGCCTGATATCTCCATCTTTGATTAAATCGACTCTTATTCCATCTTCTCCAGCAGCTCTTCCCGTGGTCATGTCTTACAAGGCCCTTTCTAACTTTATCGCTAGTTATAGAAGGAGCCTCTGTATCATGTTCATCACTACTTCGAATGAAAGTAGCTTGGCTGCTCTGGGAACTATACAGGTCAGTCTTGAATTCTTCCGCTGCTTTTACGATGTCATCGAAATGGCTCATGATATTACCCTGGTTATCTTTCAGTGCATACAGTTTGCCTTGTCCTATGACTAGTTTTCTTCTCACTGATTTTATGTTGCGTCCATTTTTTACTGCTTCCTCAATATTTTCCACGTTATAATTTCGGTTATCTCTTACTTTCTTCTGGTTGATCAGTTTCGACAGTTCAGCGAATTCTACCTGATGTCTCGAGTTTGACACTTTCATCTTTTGCCGTTTCTATATTAGGTCCTTTGTTAGTTTGGGGAGCTTACCTACTGGTTGCCTTGATGCCTTACCTCCCACTTCAATTGCTGCTTCTGAGATCAGCCTAGTTGCGGTTTCATTCATTACCTCTATCTTGTCTTCCTCTTCCTGTTCCAAAGCTGCATATTTGTTTGCGAGCACCAACCTGAATTGGTCTGTTTTTACCCTTAATGCGTCTAGGTTGGCCTGTTTCTTCTTGACTAATTTTACTCTTTCTCTCTTCAAATTGAATTGCGAGAAATCCTAGACCCCACTAACCTATGGTCGCTGCACTTTACCTTACCTAACACTTCTACATCCTGTGCTGGGATCGGCAGAGAGTATGAAATCTATTTATTACCTTGTTTTTCCATTAGGGCTTTTCCAGGTCCACTTCCTGTTGCTGCGCTTTCTGAAGAAGGCATTGATTATTCGGAGCCTATTCTTTTCCGCGAATTCTACCAACATTTCTCCAATAGTGTTCCTAGAATCGATGCCGTAGTTGCCAATTGCTTGCTCACCAGCCTGCTTTTCCCCCACTTTTGCATTGAAGTCGCCCATGACTATATAGTATACTGAGTTTGCACCGCTCTCATTGCTAATTAAAAATCTTAATAAAACTGTTCTATTTTTTCATTACCGTGACTAGAGGTTGGGGCGTAGGCCTGTACAGCATTCATTCTATACCTCCTATTCAGCTTTATTACGACAACTGCTACCCTCTCATTAATGCTGTAGAATTCATCAATGTTGCCCGCTATGTCCTTATGGACGACTAGAAATCCTACTCCGAATTCTCTCTTATCTGAAAGACCTCTGTAGCAGAGGACGTGGCCGTTAGTCAGCACTGCATAAGCCTCACCAGTTCTCTTCTAAGTTCACTAAGGCCAATAATATCCCAGGCAATGCCTAATAGTTCCTCAAATAGCCCTGATAAGCTGGCCTCACTCGATAGGGTGCGCGTGTTGAACGTTGCCCCGGTTCAGTTTTCAGTGGCCGCCTGTCCGGACCCAGAGATTCTTAGAGCCCTTTGCTGCGCTCAGGTCTGACCACCACCTTGGTCAGATGCTCCGCAGCCGCTGGGGACTGAGGGCCATGGGTGAATTGTGGGAGTCATGAGGGAGGTAGTGGTCGAATACTGCATCAGGGAGGCCAATTCCTGTTGTGGTGAGGGAGTGTTGAAGCTTTGTTGAAGCTTAGTGGGTCTTCCGAATTTGGTTGCACCTGGTCTAGTATAGCCCCACGAGCTCTCGGCGATATATATATATATATTTTTTTTTGCCGGTGACAGGTGCCACTTCATGCCTGAAAATGTAGTGGACTGGAGGAGGATTCGAACTTACGACCTTCTGATTAGAAGCCGGGTGTTCTACCTCTGGTCCATGCCACCACGTCACATATTCCACCGCTGATGCCTTGAGTCGTCTCCAGTATACTTGCAACACTTCGCCTAATTCTGTCCATTGCTCTAGTCTTCCCGCAATCACTGGTGGAAAGTTCTACGGCGCTTCCATTTAACCGGCACCTTTAAAAATGTCTCCATATCGCACACCAACGCTTTTCACATCCCTGCAGGCCGATGTAAGGAAGAATCGGGGCAAAAAGTAGTACAATGCAAGGTCCAATCAGTGGCGCTCTTGCAATGACAAAAGCTTCCCGCATTGTCAAATGAGAGCACAAAGTCGCAACTAGAACTGAAACGTACACCCCTCGGTTTCTAGCTGCGACGTCCAGATTGTGAGAAAAAAAAATATCTTTTCCTTTTTAAGTTTTTGTATCCCACATATTTTTCTGAGAATCTCTACGTTTAGGCTAATTTGTCTGCTGCCACGTGTGTGAAATCCATGGTTGTTCTGCGCGTGAAAACGCATGTTCTCATGCGTCGATTGTGAGGTGCCGCGACTGCCCGACACGCGCGTATTCCTACACGATTCACATGCTCATCACGTCATGTACTACGCACGGGTTGCTTAATTAAAGCGAGTTGCATATTAATGATCGGCTTGAAGCAAGGACATATGGGAGGAATACTGCTTGAAATCACGTTAACGGTACCGGTTGCGGCAATACGGAAGGCTTGCAGGAGTGTTAACGGGAGAAGACGCCGAAAGAAGAGACGGCTGTGCAAACGTTTATATTGAGCTGTAGTTTGTGCGACATGTACGGGTGTTTCAGCGAAGACTTAATTTTTTTTAGATTGCCTGTGGCAGAAAGCACAATTCCAGTCCATGAGCTGGTCCTCTCGAAGAGGCGGACATTACTCGTACAAAAAACTGAAAAGCATAATTGACTAATTCATAAAAAATTCACTTAAGTTTCTATCTAATTGCCTTATGGCACATACTGACCCCCCTCTGCGTTTTGCGCGTGATGGAAGACGGCACGCTTTCTGCAATGACCAGACGCCAGCATTCGTTGAGCCAACAAGGAAAAAGCCTGCTTTATTGTTTTGGGGCGTTGTTTATATGCCCCCAGATCACAGAGCAAGGGAAAGGGAATACGGGGAGGCGAAAGTTGATGGCCACCAGATAATCCGTGATAGCCGCCACGCGGGCGTGTGCGCTGACGTCACAACAATCTTCTTCCCCCCTCCCCCTTTTCTCTGAGGGGAGAACCGCGTGGACCTCCTCAGGGTTGGAGTAGCCCCGAGGGGCCGTAGGCCTGTTGATGCAAGCGATCCCGCTGCAGATGGGTCCTCTGGTTCTGGACGGCCCGTGTTGCTTTCTGGCCGGATGTCGGTGGGACACAGGACAGGTGAATTGGCCAATGAACTGTCCGGCAGTCACACCTTGACTTGGTCCAAGTGACGGCGTACGATTTTGCCCGTAGCGCCATCCGCCGTTACCATCCGGGCGCCTTGCGTTTCCCTGATCGTGGCCGGCGTCCAGGGCTCTACTTGTCCAAAGTTGCGTACCCACACTGAATTGCCTGTCTGCAAGAAGCCGGGCACATCAGTATGGCAGGGGCTACGTTCGACCGGAGCAAGAGGTACCACAGCGTTGTCTAATCTAGAACGCGGCTCCAACCCCAACAGCCGCATTGCAGGTGTTTCTCCGCAGGCCAACGGGGTCCTTCGGTAACTATGCAGGATCCTCGCCAAACGCGTTTGTAACGACCCTTGTCGGTTTGTCTTCAATTTCTGCTTCACGGTTCGCACAACCCATTCTGCCACTCCGTTTGACTGCGGGTCATACGGTAAGGTGCGCAAGTGTAGGACGTTATTGCGCCGCATGAAATCGGCGAACTCTTTCCCCGTGAACTGTGGGCCGTTATCTGACACAATGGTTTCCTGTATACCAAATCTGCTGAACGTGGTGCGCAAGGCCTCGATGGTTGAGCACGCTGTGGCGCTTTTTATGGGCACAACCTCAATCCACTTGGTATGAGCATCTACCAATATCATCAACATGTACCCTTAAACAGGACCAGCAAAATCTATGTGTAGCCTCGACCAACGTCGTACCGTTTGCGGCCAGGGCACCACCTCCTGTCTAGGCGGCATAGGAGCTGCTAGCACGCAAACATGGCAGCTTTTTACGAGCCGCTCTATGTCCGCATCAATCCGCGGGTACCAAAACAGTGAGCGTGCCAGTGCTTTCATCGCACCGATTCCTTGTTGCGTGTCATGCAAGAGATGTAGCATCACAGATCTTGCCTCGATGGGCACCACCACGCGATGGCCCCAGTACACGAGTCCCTGACTGACAGTCAATTCGTCCCTTCTGTTGAAAAATACCTTTAAAAGCTCGTCCTGTCGAGCCAGGCGTCGTGGCCAACCTTCCTGTACCCACTTGCGTACCTTGGTTAACTCTCTATCCTTTGAAGTTAAGGCCGCTAACTGTTTGGCCGAAATCGCCCCATCGTTGAGGCTGTCCCTGAGAAGAACGTACTCACAACCATCGCAATCTTCGGATTCCTCGGGAAGTGTCGATGAGGATACTGCAATCCGGCTGAGCGCGTCAGCGGGAACGCTGGCCTTGCCATCCTTGTGCTGGATATTGTAGCTGTAGGCGCTCAAGATAAAGGCCCAGCGCTGAATCCGTCCCGCAGCCATGGCAGGCACAGGCTTGTATGGACGGAAGAGGCCCACGAGCGGTGTGTGGTCTGTTATCAAGGTGAAAACTCTGCCGAGCAAATAGGCACGAAATTTGAGCACACCAAATACCAATGTGAGGGCTTCCCGCTCTAACTGTGGATAGTTACGCTCTGCTTGGGTGAGTATGCCGGACCGGAAGCCGACTGGACGTAACACACTTTTAACCCACTTCGTGGGATAGCACCGCGCCGATTCCGACTAGCTACGCGTCGCACTCGAGAAGAAGCGGCGCCTTCCTGCTTCCTCCCTTGCGCGCGCGAGATCGAGCCACCATCCTCGGCTAATCCCTGCACGCTTCCACACGCACCCACAGTACACGGCGCGTGGCCACAATGTTATCGCACTTGGACTTTATACGGAACATCACGGCGACGATGACGGCAAAGACGATGGCGGTAACGCACCTGGAGTGTCCATATACTCGTATTTGCTGTCGCAATAAAAACAATTGCAGGTTAACTACATGATAAATTATAAAAAGCAATCAGCATCTGGTTAATCTGCATCGCTCTGCATAACACCGAAGGATTCAATGCAACACGGAACTGCATCCCACCGTGTGGCATGGTATCGCCGGTTTGACGCTCAACAAAGAAAGAAAGAATAAAAAAAACAAAACTAAGAAATAAACCTCCCTGAGTTCTGCGCATGTCTCAAAAAAACTTGAAGAGAAATAACTGAGTTCCCCTTGTCCGTTGATCCTGAGTGTACCCCAGAACACACGCAACAGGCATTGTGCGAAATGGGAGTGCATTTAGCGGACAGGCCTATGTAAAAAACACGTGCAACGCGGAATGGTAACTCACGCGGGCGCGCCTCCTGCCGTTATTGGTGCTTAGCGTCGTGAATCGCTTTCGTTAACTGAAGCACGGCCGTGCAGCACACATTAACTCTTGAATTATTTTATCTATGCCACTCCTACTATTGTTACTATTTGTTTTGTGTTTGGGCTTATTCTTGCACGTCATAGTGGGAGTAGCCGTTGGCTCTGGTAGGTGTCGTCTCCTTAAGTGCGTATACATTTAGGGAACTTAACTCTTCGGCATATACGCCGTAATGACAGTGGGGTGATTGAATATTGATGACGTGTACAGCGTACATTAAGAACACTTACGAAAGTTGGCGGTTCTCTAGTAGGCATGCACTATATATATATATATATATATATATATATATATATATACCGGCACGAACCAATCTGCATTGACGTGTATAGTGCCCTTGCGTAACAGCGTCAATTTCATTTTGAGGAAGCCATGTGACAGACGACGACTGCGGACACTGACAAGGCAGCAAAGAAGCCACAACAGCTGTTGATGTGAAAAAAAGAATGGACAAAAAAGAGAAAGAAACGAAGATTTCCCGTTGTTTGGGCTTTGTGCTACTATAACATCCCCGTGTGGACAAGATTATTCCTGCGTGTAATGTGTCTAGAGCGCACATCCGCGTATTGGACAGCGTGTATATAGTAGCTCATTGTACCATATCATAATCACCTGCTACCTGCCTCTCCCTATATCTCCCATTTCCCCTTACCCCAGTGAGGAGTAGCAGGCTAGTGACACGCTGTGTGTGTGTATGTTCGGGGGGCGAGTGAATAAGCAAATGACCTTCAATAATTACCTATTATAAAGAATAGTACACCGCGAGATTATATATGCACCATTCAGCATACACATATACAGGGTGTCAAAACTTTCATGCACCAAGATTTACAAATATGCAAATGCCACATAGCTGGACAGAACCAAGGTAATGCTGTTCGCCATCGCTTGGAGATACTCAGATTATTTTTGCATTCCATCTAATTGCATAATTAGTCTTAATTAATTAATCAACTTCTTAAATATTATAATCCGATGAAAAGTGTCAGGGAAAAAATTGTAGAGCAACACGAAAAACTCCCGATACAGCTTTCTGTTGCTCATTACGTGCTACACAAGTGTTTTTCTGAGCGAGAAAGAAGCCTGCGAATGTACACTAAATTGCCGCGCGACTGGCCGCTCTAGAGGCTGACACAGAGAGGCTGACGCAGAGAGGCTGACGCAGAGAGGCTGACACAGAGAGGCTGACACAGAGAGGCTGACACAGAGAGGCTGACACAGGAGACACGATGATAAAAAAAAAACTACTTTAGCACACGAGGTCTTGGATCTGAACTGAGTGGCTAGAGAGCAAGTGGCCACAAAAAAAAAGTTAGCTTGCATTAGCGGTGCAAGGCTAAAGACACAGCGGAGCTGATCGGTTCCTAGTTGGTCCTGGCTATACGAAGTGATGCTAAGTTATACGAAGTGTAAAAACATTTCCTCGTGGTCCGTGGCATCGGGGAACGCCTTGCGAAGCACTTTCAGTCCGAGCACACGTAGGGGAAGTAGGGCGAAAACTATGCACAGTGTACGGGCGGCGCGCAGCACACGACACGCTGGGCCGAGCCGCCGCCAGAGCCGCCTGCTGCAGTCACTTACACCGCGGGCGTTCGGCGCTAATGCGGAGAAACGGAGACGCGGAGATGGCGTCGGCAGCACCTCTGCGCGTTGCCTCGTTGGTGCTGCTACAATTTGTTTCTCTCTCTTTCTCTCGCTCTCATTTTCTCTTTCTCTCTACCGAGCATAGCGCGAGCATATTTTCTTAGCGTAATAATATGGGCAAGACCGCTGAGGTGCCGCTGTGCATCTGTTCTCGACCATAGTATCGATGTGATTTCACGTTCACCATGAGCCTCACGGGCAGTTGTGGGCCCTTTCATTGCCAGTAATGTTGCAGTGCCCAGGTCGCCACTGCAATACAATGTTGTGGCCTCTGTCGACCGCTTGATGGTAGCGTAGTCGTATCTCTGCTACCAATTGTTCATATGGGCAGAGGCGCAGAGCTGGTAAGAGTGATTGCAGGGCTGCTTTTGAGTCGCAGATTATAGCCCGGTGATTTGGTGACTATTGTTGCCCATAAATAAAGAAAGAGAGAGAGAGAGAGAGCACGGCGAGGAGAGGCGGGGAGGTCAACCAGACGAGCGTCCGGTTTGCTACCCTGTCGATGTTGTGATGGGGCTCATCTTGAACTTCTTGCAGATTGACGTCGACGGAATAACTACCGCACCAGTAGATCTGGTTAGGGTCTGTTACGATTCCCTTAGAGCTGTGATGCCCCGACCACGTGTGGTGAATTCCGATTCACCCAGAGCGACCATGCTCGGACCACGTGCAAACGCATGGTGATCGGCGTCCCTAACGATCTCACTCGTCAACATGAATAGACGTGTCAGTCGCGAGGGTCATAGGCAAAACCTGTCGTCCAGCCCTCAACCTTGCTCCCCGCTGAGGACGTTCACCCGGCTCCGGTCGCCTATCATTTCTGCTAACCTTTGGATTGCCCTAGCCTGCAGTAGGCTAGGGCAATCCAGACTTGGCTAGGGCCAAGTCTGGAGAAGGTGGGACAGTGTCCACTTCCATCACTGCCGGCGGGGGACCGATGTCCTCTAGCTAAATGCCGAACGAACCGAAAAACACCCGTTAACTAGAGACACACTTCGTCGTCGTCAGTCACCAGCACGGCTGCTTCGGCTAGCAGGAAAATCAGCCGTGGACGCCAGCCTGGCTCAGAGACATCAGCGACCACTTCGGCAGCGGGACAGCAGGCGGCGGATGCCGGCGCGGCCCAGGAACGTCAATGGCTCGAGCGCTTTAGCAGCGGGACAGCTGGACCTGCGGTGGCAGGAGCACAGCGGCTAATGCAGCCGGCCGCCTCCCATCATCCCGGCGTCGTCACTGAATGCCGCACCTCCAGCAGCTTTAAGCCTTCTTTTATCCATCGTTCAAAGCGCGCGGAAAATTAAAGACATTACACGGTGCATAGTTGAGGAGTGGGACCCTCCATTCGATTCCCACCCCATTCCCGGAGAGTGGAGATCCTCGTAATTACACTCGTTTTAACTCCTCAGAACGGTGAGAGTTGGACTATTCCCTCTACTGGAGTGGTTGAGCTGATCCATTCCACTCCTCTAATTCTAGTAAATGAAACACTTTTTCTATAATTATTTACTACTGGCGCTCGCGTGCCTAGTAACTAAAAACATATTTTTTTGAAGTCTTAACAATGTTACAAATAATGTTACGTACTATTCTTTCGCTTGCGGAGGGGAGGCGACGTTTAGCTGCGGCACCAAATGCGTACTTATATAAAAACGTTGCCAGGCGAGAAGGTGGTAAAGACTTCCGATGCTGCTCGACGAGTGTCCCGTTCTGATGTCGTCGAAAACCTCCGAGCCGCCCCCAGAGGCACCGGCAACAGTTCTGCGCGTTGCTGGTGCTGCTACATGTCCAAGTTTATACAGCTGATACAACTACTATCCTTACTCCGTATAGCTCTCTACTAATTTGCTATCGCAATTGATGCTTCGCCTTTCGGGTGAAACTGCGACATTTTTTTTTATTTTCGATGCAGTAAAGTTTTCCACAGCCAAGATGCATTATTCATACAACTTTTATTTACAATACTGCTAGCCTTTTCAGACTGTTACAGGGTGTGCGAAACAACATAAACTTATGCAAACAGCATTGCTAGAATATTTTGAAATGTGTAAACATAATTGCAGTTAACAAACACGAGGGCCAAGAATTTTCCAGTCAACAATAGTTCGCGGCAAAAATGCGTATTAAAAGCATCCACTCTCAATGTACAAGGCCAAACAACATTCACTTGGTTGGTTCTTGATGAAGCTCGATTAGGGTGTTGCAAATGCTGTCCAGGATCCAAGTTATGTTTTCCGTTGTAAAGCAAGAAGAAAACTTCAAGCGCCCTATCTTTCTTCGGGTGACTCAATGACTGAAGACCAACACTTCGAATTAATGTCATTACCGACCGCTTCCTTCTTCCCGTGATATAATAAAATTCACGGTTGTGTATCCGCACGCAGCACTCCGGGAAGGCAGATAGGGTTCTCCAAGGCCAGAAAGTTTGGGAACCTTTCTTCTAGAGCTCTGCGCATGCCGGCGATATCAGGTTCAACTTTCTGGCCCACCTCTGTTTCAATTCGGCTGACTGTTAACGGACTCTTACTTATGCAATTGCTTTTTAACCGTTGCCACATTCTTACGCAATATTCCAACCAATATATATGCCAGAAATGTTCAAAATATAAATTAAATTGTGAGGTTTACCTTCTCTAAACTGCGCAGTGGGTTATGACTCATGAGGGACGTCGTACGGGAGGGGGCTCCAGAATAATTTTGGCCACCGCGACCCTGCGGTCAGCAGCGCAACGCCATAGCCACTAAGACACCGTGGCTGGTCGTTTGAAGTTTCGAATAGCGGCTGTTCGATTGGAGAAAACATTCAAATAGCAGTATATTCGAAACTTAAAAGTGATCGACCATCTATGTCGAAAACCCAAAAGTGATTTTACTGCTAGTGAGTACTTATATGTATGCCTCCACATTCACACAGCGCTCAACAGATGAGGAAACCGTCCCCTGTAGTACATGCTGTGCAGGAATGATATATGTGGTTTTGTAGCCTTATACAGCGTATAGAAAGAAAAAAAAATGAAAGGAATGTGTACCTACACTGGTGAGCGACATCTTTGGCTTAATTGCCTTTCGAACATTTCCAATACATAATAAATAGATAAATCAATCGATCCACCCAATAGCTACCCAGACACGAAAGCATGCATCAAGCCGGCTTGGTTTGTTTTGTATGTTTAGTGGCCAGCATTAAGCTGCACTGGCTTCTGGCGGTGCTGTGTTTATACCTACTAGAGGAATAACACTGCGACTCAAGACGTCACATGTCACGACGCCCACGGCTGCAGAACTTACGGCTCTGAGCAGTGCACTTCAATTTATTGACGCAGAGAGTCCTGGTACATGGGCCGTGTTTTCCGACTTGAGACCGGCTTTACACAGTATGCAGTCAGTTCTCTGACGGGGAGCTCACGAACAGCTAACGTACGAAATTGTGAAGCTTCACCTCGACATCAAACAGAAAGGCCACGAAATTATTTTCCAGTGGCTCCCTGGCCATTGCGGAATCAGTGGAAATGATCACGCAGACAAAGCTGCCCGAGAGTCACATCAAGAACAACACAGAGTTCCCATTCCTCTTTCTAGGACAGACGCTGCAAGGCAGCTTTATCACCTGGCACGCAAGCTCTCTTTAATAGAGTCGAACACCCCAAATATGAGGCGCACCAGGCTACATGAACTGCGCCCTTCGCTTCAGCTCCGACCTCCACCCGGGCTTTACCGACGTGAGGCATCGCGTTGGGAGTGAATTTCACGAAGGCGTACTCTGCTTTGATTGGAATGACCGAAAGTGCTGCATGTGACTTCTGCGGTAGCCAAGAGAACATTGAACATTTATTGGGTCACTGCGATCGATTTCAGTCGGAAAGACAAACATTATCTAACGCATTGCGACGACTGGACGATCGGCCGTTGTCCGTGCAGGTGATACTTGAAGACCGTCCCCATCGCTCGTCGGCCCACATATCTGTGAAGACACTGTTGTCTTTCTTGAGGGCGACTGGCCTGTGTGAACGCCTTTGACTTGCTCAGGCCCTCTGCGTGCGTGCGCGAGCTCATTGCGTCTCTCCTCTTCCTCTCTCTATCTCATCTTTCTATTCTCTCTTTCCCGTCCCCCACAGTAGGGTAGCCAACCAGACGCATTTCTGGGTAACATCCCTGCGTTCTCTCTTTCCCTCGTCCTCCTCCTCCCGTTGGGTATTCGCGATATCTCGTCGTCGCGCGTGGCCTCCGTGGGCGCCGCATTCGTTGAGGGGATGGAACCCGGACGACCTTCGGGACGTCAATACGAGCTACGGGAGCCGATAGCGTCAGTCTTACGCCAGAGCCGGACTGCTCGCTCGTTTGTGTGGATCCACTATGAATTATAGTTACCAGTTATTTGAACACAATCCTCCGGACGAACGCGGCGCCACCCGGTGCTGCTTCTAATAGCCTAGTGAATGCCTTCGCGCGAGATACACGTGTGTTGACAGTCGCGAGGCCGCGCTGACCGAGGACACGGAATTAATTACTACGCACGTACCGCGGGCGGCGACCTGCTGCACCACGGAGTCAATGTCAAGCAGCTTGAGCGCACAACCGGCCGCAGTCGCGCGGCCACTTGTCAGTCGAGATAAGAGTACTGCTCCAGACGCTTATACGGGCACGCAGGCACTATCTAGGGAACTCATCTACGCCACGTCCTTTTTTTTCTCCTTTCCCGAGAGCCTGCAAGGATATTGCATTACCTGATACATGATCGACAATATATCTAGCTTGTTGCATTTTCATTGCATTACTAAACGCTGTGCGTCTGGAGACCCCAAGATGTCGTTTATAGTAACAGAGGTACGCAGATCCCCGGATTCGTGAAAACATTTTATACACATGACAAGTCCCCGTATTGTAGGCGTAACTACGCGTACTGCAATGACCACGCAGATAGAAAGCAATATAGGATTCTAAATGGCGTGAAGCTCGAGTGAGTTAGCGAGGTAGCGGCAGCGTCAGCGGATGACACGCGCACCGTCTCGTCACGAGAACGAAGACGTCGTATGATGTTTGTCGGGTAAGAATGTTGATGAGATATGTGGGCTCAGATAAGCATGACACATGTTTAAATATCTCTAAGGCTTCTATACCCATTGCTTCACAGTGGCGCATACCCATTCTGGCGTATTCGCTAAGAAGTGGCATATACCCAGTGGGCCAAGGTAGCCCAAATATGAAAAAAAAAATATGAAAGCAAGCGTTAAATATTATGCTCTATTCCATAAATGAAGAGGTCCGTATGGTTTAGTGATACGTATGAGCCTTGACTTACACCAATAGGTTACTTACACTTAACACCAGGGGGGGGGGAGGACGTAATGAATACGTCGCTTCAAAAGGGTTGTTTTGTCATTAACATTGACTCAGAAAAGACGAAACGCATAGATGATATGCACAGGATGGGTGCATCTCATGTTTGTGTTTCGTTTTCCTTATAGCGCTGTAACATTGTTTCATAAAGCCAGCAACGACTCGCTCAGCTTGCAGCAATGGTTATTTCGCAGTGCATAACTCACAGCCTTACGCCCCTCGAAAAGGGTGTTATGTAAGAAGATCTTCATTAATGATGCAGTTTGCTACATTACACTCTAAGCATGGCAACTTAAGATTCTCGTGAGTGTAATTACGACATTACTCACTTCGTACATGTTTACAACATACCTTAACAAAGATGTCATTACACTTACAAAGTGGGCATATACTGCATAACCTTCTGTCTCAATATTTGCTAAAGAAACAAAATCAACTGCAAAAGCACCGAGGCGCGAGCATGAACTTATAGTCACCACTAAGCGATTAAGGCAGCTGGCCTACTTGCGTACGCCATTCATGGCGCACGGAAGCAGCAGGTGCATAACAAATGGCGCAAGTTTCCATGCACTTTTCGCCACGCCTCACCAACTATACAGGGTGTCCCAACTATCATGCACAAAGATTTCAAAATATGCAAATGCCACGTAACTGGACAGAACCAAGGTAATGTTGTTTGCCATCGCTCGGAGATGCTCAGATTATTTTCTGCATTCCGCCTAATTAGATGATTATCCTTAATTAATTAATCAACTTCTCTAATATTATGATTAGAAGAAAATTGTCAAGAATAAAATTGTAGAGAAACATGAAAAACTCCCGATACAGCTCTCTGTTGCTCAATACGTGCTACATAAGTGTTTTTCCGAGCGTGAAAGAAGCCCGCGAATACACGCAAAATTGCCGCGCGACTGTCCGCTCGAGGCACTTTGCGTGTATTCGCGAGCCGGCGCGGCGCTGCTCGAATGTGTTGCCGTCGTGTGATGCGGAATGATTTGGAGATGTTTTAGATCGTTACGCCACATAGTTACGTGATGTCATTTCAAACAAGGTCATCGTGGAACCATGCAATGTGTAAGCTGTGGGTGAAGCAGTAACTATACAGTATGCACAAATTTCTACGGGCTCCGCAAGCATGCAACAAGCATCACCTGTCTAGGTGTATGTACGTGTTGTGAACTATTTTGGCTGTATCGGTTTCCACTCCACGAAGAGCAGCGGCGTCTGTGGATTGCCAGCGTGAATTGGAAAATCTTCTCACTATCTGATTGGTTGGCGTTGTAAATGAAACATAATAGTGCTCGTGTACGGTCAAACCAATGCAACAATGAAACGCCTACACGTGCGAACAACTGTATCAAGTCTACACGTGCGAACAAATGTATCAAGTCTATACGTACGAAGAAATGCATCAAGGTGGCAACCCAGTGGTCGCCCCGCACGCGTATGAGTATGCTGAAAGGAATCGTTTTCCCTGCAAAACCAACGTAAGCATGCGCGCATATCTTATCACCCGGTGAATTACTTCAAAATTAAAGCCGGCAGAGGATAATTTTACATGTCAGAAATACGCGGCTGCAAATGATCGAACAGTGCATGGCCGCTATTCGCAAAACAGCTCCTACGCCACATGATTTCCTAAGAGCAGGCGACGGCAATCGTAATACCATTTCAAACATGGTGGAAGTGCCAGTTGAATTACAAGCGGTCTTTACGGAGGAAATACCTTGCGAGTTGGTCCCACGATTAACTTTTGCTTCATTCGTGCCGCCTATAAATAAAAGAGGCGTTTGCAGAGATGCTGCGACAGATAAAGCCCAGTGCAGATGAACGTGTGCGGAGAGCAACTTGCTGGCGTTATAAATGGCGCTTTGTCATACTTCGGCTCCAACAAAATGTCTCGAATGAAGGAAGAAAACAGATGCTACCTTTAGCACCTATTTCTCGGTGCTTTCAGAGGAATTATTCATTTGGTCAATAAATTTAAGTGCATAAATTAATCCACAGACGGCGATACCAGAGCATACAGCTGAGCGAGAATGTCGGTCTGATAGTTGCATAAAAAACAG
The DNA here is from genome assembly GCF_013339745.2 of Dermacentor silvarum. Classification (NCBI taxonomy): domain Eukaryota; kingdom Metazoa; phylum Arthropoda; class Arachnida; order Ixodida; family Ixodidae; genus Dermacentor; species Dermacentor silvarum. Next base: position 144,999,111 of record NC_051154.1, read on the forward strand.
ATATATAACAGCAGAATGTTACAAAAGCCATTAAAAGGTAACCGATTGTATACATGTATAACAAATCAGTGAACATTAAGCCATGAATATTTTCATAGAACACAGCCGGAAAAGCGAGCAAAAAAAGGCCATATTTAGCTCCACACGTAGTTGTAGTAAAACTGTAATAGAAAAAAAAAACAGTTTTCCTTTTTCTATTTTGCTAATATAAAATGGGCGTTGAATATATATAACGAGATGAGTGCCAGAATCAGTTAGATACGAGAGAAAAGGCAGGAAGGTTAAATAGACGCGTGTCTGGTTTGCTACCCTGCAATGGGGGAAGGGAATATAGGGACAGAGTGGAGAACGAAGGATAGGGAAAGAACGGTAGCTGCACGCGCGCGTGAAGGAGCGCACCGAGGCTATACGCGGTCGCACAGACTTTTGGAACTTCGGTAATGCTATTTCTGTTTTCTGAGCAACAACCGAACACAGCCATGGTCTAAGTATGCTCGCTTCTCAAGATGGTCTTAATTCCATCTGCTTTAATGCCGTCAGGATCGGGCGGCGCTGGGCGCAAAGTTTCTTCGCTTCCGCTAGAGTCATGCGTTCACGTGCCGCCCATTCTAATGCGGAAGGAGTACGCATATGTACGAGTACGCCTATGTGGTCGGAACCTTTCGGGTTCCTTCATGGGCTGACCGGGCAGCCTCGCCGGCGAAGTCATTACAACAATACCGGCATGTCCAGGCAACCAGTGACATGGGATGTCGTGCCCTTTATCGTGAGCTTGGTGGTGATCCTCCCTTATCTCCAGTACCAAGTGCTTAAGGGACCGAACGATAGAGACGAGTGCTATGAATACTGCGGTGGGATATGTGAGGAAATGAACCGCGACTTTAAGGAAAGCGAAATAAGGGCGGCTCTCCACAGTCTTCACGGTAGATCGGCGGCTGGATCCGACGGAATAACTAACAAGACCCTTAGGAATCTGCATGATGAATCAATCATTTATCTAACTGACCACTTCAATGAAATCCAGAAAAAAGGGGTATATCCGGAGGAATGGAGGGTGGCCAACACTATTCTCATACCAAAACCAGGTAAACAGCTCACTCTAGACAACCTCCGTCCTATTTCGCTAACATCATGCCTAGGTAAGGCTATGGAACACGTTATTTTCAATCTACTCACGAAATACGTTGAACAAAACGACATCCTACCGTACAGCTTAATCGGCTTTCGCCTAGGGCTGTCGACTCGGGACGCTATGCTCCTAATCAAGCACCAGCTCGTTCAGGCCAGCCCAGCGTACACGAGACCGCTCTTGGGTTTGGCGATGGAGAAAGCCTTTGACCGCATATATCATAAGCCATACTTGACGTTCTCTCTGAGATTGGGCTAGGCAAGAGATTTTTTTAACATGGTTAAGGACTTTCTCGGAAATGGGTCTGCACAACTCATGTTGGGGGAGCTTAAGTCAGAGGCAAAGAACTTGGGAAATAGGGGCACCTCGCAAGCGGCAGTACTCTCGCCCGCGCTATTCAATTTAGCAATGTCTAGGATTGCAAGAAATTTGGAGAAAATTGAGGATATACATTACATGATATATGCTGACGACATGTCCATATGGAGTGCCAAAGATAACGTTAGACAGATGGAGACCAGATTACAGGAAAGTATACATATTGTACAGCATACACTAAAAGATATGGGGCTGAAATGCTCGGCAGTCAAATCGGAACTTTTGGTTTTAAAACATCGTAGAAGAGGTTGAAAACCAAGAGGTTACATCCCGACAGACGAGCCCAGAGTGAACTTACACACTCACGAAGGAACTACAATCAGGCTAGTCGAAGGAATCAAAGAACCACCCCCCTCCCTAGAAACAAGCATCCAGAGCACATTATTGAGAAAGGCAAGAGCTAAATCACTCTTGTGGGAAATAGAACAGCAGAATCGACAGGCGGCTTTCGTAGATGCTGCCTGGGTGAAAGGGAAAGAAGCATATACTGCCGTAGTAGCAAACATTCAAGGGAATTTACCAAAGATTCCATGGTGGCGGAGCAAGTGGAAATTGCTCTAGCCATCAGGAACAATAAATGAACTTTAATTTACAGTAATTCCAAAACTGCTATAAAGGGTTTCGATGAAGGCTACGTGGCCGGGGTTGCACCTAAACTTATTGAAAACACTATGACTATGAGAACTGAAATCCAATGGTTTAGTGCGCAAATGGGAGAAGTGGACGAAACCTGGGTTAACCTCATGGAGGTTACTCATGACTTGGCACGAGGACTTGCTAGCCGTGACAGTCACAACGGAGCCGTCCACCACCAGGCCGGGGAATTTAGTGATCATTTATTAACCTATAACGAGATTACTAAACACTACTATCTAGGACGCAGACAATTTCCATTGCCACATTCAAAGCTGAACAGGGCTCAGGCAGTTTCACTGCGACTATTACAAACAAGAAATTATCCCACGCCGTACCACCTTGATAAAATTTATCCAGAAAGGGAGATCAAGAAAGATTGTCATGCGTGCATTGGCATCATTGCGATCAGACACATGCTCGCCGAATGTCCTGCGACTCTCATCAACCCTGTGGAAGAATAATTCCATTGGAAGAAGATGCTACAGAGTTCATTGTTTCATGATCAGCTATGGGCGGTCCAGAGGGCCCCCGATGTCGCTGAAGGGCTGGGCCTAATGGTGTCATCGTGGGTGCGGCCCACCTCGGTTTGAAAGAGTTGAGCCTCAAGACTTCTGTAAATAAAAAGTTTTCACACACACACGAAGTGCTCATGAGTACTATGGTACAGGGCAGATTGCAAACTCTGAAGGGCTGCCTCGTGCCGAAAAGTATGACCAATTTGCGAGGTCGCTTTTGTAGGTCTTATTTTAAAGCAGTGCGCAGAACAGCAAGCTCTGTCATTGATGTCATTATATAGAAGAGTTCAAACTGAATTGTGATTAGCGTAGCCGGAGTGACTACGGCACCTGTAGATCAGGTGGACAAGATAGACCCATCGGCATGTGCGTTTGGTCCCCATACCTCCGATAAAGAAATAGCAGCGTTGTCGGTTCTAGAATTCTGCTTGGGTAATCGGACTCGTTCGTTATTTTCGGAATATTAAATCACCTGGAGGGAAACAAACGAAAGGCAGGGAGGTTAACGAAAACAAGTCTCGTTTGCTGCCCGTCACGGGGGAAAGGGAAATGGGATTTCAAGAGTTACGAACGGAGAAAGACGATATATAAGCGGGAATAGGCGCGCAAAATTGAAGCGGCACACGTCACTATCACAGCCCATCTCGCAGGCCCGTAGACCACATGAAGCGAACTAGCGCTCTGGCGGCCTTGAGCGCACACGGCGGTTGTGACCACTGTCAAGTATTTTTCGCTCTGACAGTGGCCGGCTGTCCAGTGTCTCTAACGTGGTACACAGCACGCATGTACCTCTCCGTACTATAGACGGTTTCATGCTCGCGGTGACAGCAGCGAGCGTGTGCCCCCAAGAAACGTCCGGTCAGGTGCCTTATCAGTCTGCTACGCGGGAATAAAAAGCATATTTCCAAGTTGTTTCAGTGTACGGAAAGTCTCTTTTTACGTTTTAAAATAAAATAATGACGAATAATGCCTCAAGGCTAATACTTACATTTCTTTTTCGTGTAACTTACTGGAAACTGCCCTTGTAAAACTGTGGTTCTGTATATAGAGGGTAAAAGTGTTGCAAATTTGAGGAATTATGTTTTAACGCATGGTTGCTTCTTTGCCAGTTATATTCAGCAGCTATGTCAGTGGGCAAAACCGGAAGTCGTGCAGGGCCTATGTTTGTAATCAGTAAAACGGCTTATACGCGGCCTCCCCATTACGACGACAGAAGAGGAGTGAAATTATACGCTGGAATGATTAGCGGCAACGCAGCCAGCTGTGGAAGCAGACAACGACGACGAACGCGGGAGCAGTGGCACTAGCGCGTGCCGAGCACGAGCACGAGCGCAAACCGAGGGACGCCAACAAGCCAGCTGCGGAAGAAGACGACGGCGCTCGAGCCAATTTTTCAGGCGTTGCCAAGTTATTTCGCGGGTTAAAATTGTCATCTAGCTGTGGTATTGATAGCATCAACTCAAAGATTCTCAGAAATACTGAAGTGTATTCCGCTATCTTTCTGTCGCACCGTTTCACACAATCGCTACAGTGCTGTGAAATTCCAGACGATTGGAAAGTGGGAAAGGTGGTTCCTGTTTTTAAATCCGGTAACCGTCAGTCACCTCACAATTACAGACCTATTTCTTTAACGAGCATTCCCTGTAAGCTTCTGGAACATGTAATCTATTCTCATCTTGTGTCATTTTATTGCGATAGCAATTATATGGACACTCAAAAGCAGATTTCTGCCGTCGGCGTCGCTGTCGCCGTCGCCGTCGCCGTCGCCGTGAGGTTCCGTATGACGTCAATCGAGATGAAATCGTCGCCGCGCGCCGCCGAACGCTGTATGTGCGAGTGAAAGGGCGCGAGGGACGCGCTCTTTCACGGCGAGTGAACGCACGGCGGAGAACAAACGCGCGTTCTGCGCCGTGCTTCCTTAAGGGCTGCAGAAGTAGGCGTCTCTTTCCTCCTTTACAATCATCATATATGTAGAGCAAACGCGCCTTCTTTCGACGCGCGAGAGGCCGTGGGGGAGGGGGGGGGAGGGAAGGGAGACGACGTTTAGCTGCGGCACCAAATGCCTATTTATATCAGAGGCTCCGGCAACAGTCACCAACGCCGCAGGCATTTTGAGCGAACGCGGGAAAAACGCCGACGGCGTCGACAACAGTTCTGCGCGTTGCCGGTGCTGCTGCATGTCCAAATTTATACAGCTGATAAAGCTAATATCATTACTCCGTATAGCTCTCTACAAATTTGCTATCGCAATTGATGCTTCGCCTTTCAGGTGAAACTGCGACAACTTTTTTGGAATATAACTCTTTTTTCAGCGAATCTCAGCACGGCTTTCGTAGGTACTATTCCTGTGATACTCCCCGCAGGGGCGTCTGCGTCAGCAGGCGTTTGGTGTGTTGCGACACCACGGACCCGAGCACACGAGGGTTGGCCCCTCCCGCGTCTAACCGTGCGCGGCTTAGCCGTGTCCGGGGAAAAGGGGATCCTGGAGGTTGAGCCGAAGCCGGGTGTTTGGACCTTTATGGCCCCCTGGCGGAGGCAACACACCTCTTTGGCCTCGGCTTCACGTAGACGGCACCCCCGGACTGACCCACCCGGGGGGAATCGGTAGTTGCCTTTTCCTATCCTCCTCTTCAATCTTCGTCTTTTTCTCTCACTTTCAATCTATCCTGTCTTCTACTCACTTCATTTACTTCTCGTTTTTCCAGGCAGCAAGGGTTAACCGTGTGTATCTACCCAATCTTGGGTATGTATATTAGGTTATAGCGGCGTTGCATAGCTGGCGTCTACAGGTATTTTTCTAACCTCGTAGCGTCCCCTTGTTGGGCTCGGTGGTGGGTGGCTAACATCGCCGCCGAATATTCCAAGAATGTCATGGCAAATGCATTCCCCCCCCCCTTACAGATCGCCCTAACAAAAGAGGGCGCACCGAAGTAACTTTTGATTTCACTTTCCGAAGCAACTCAGAAACATTCCCACGTTACCACGTAATGCACAGTGAAGGAACCACCTCAGTAAGAAAACTATCACCATTCTTCGTGGCGAAATGCCTCGTTGAAAAAATTGGAAAACAATACAAAGCCTCAAAGATGTCAAGTGGGGACCTCCTCCTCGAACTCAAAACCAAAGACCAAGTGGAAAAGCTAACTGATCTCACCAATATCGGTGATGTCAAAGTGACAATCTCAGCACACCGCTCTCTAAACACAAGCAGGGGCGTGATATCAGAAGACGATTTCATAAATCTCAGTGATGAAGAACTCCTTGAAGGGTTCCAAGAACAGAATGTAATCAAGGTTCAAAGAATAACCCTCCGAAGAAACGACGAACAAATCCCCACCAAGCATGTAATACTTACCTTTGGTACCAGTATTGTGCCTAGTTCACTCGAGGCAGGGTATGTGAAAATCAACGTGAGACCGTATATCCCAAACCCGAGGCGTTGTTTCAAGTGTCAGAGGTTCGGACATGCTTCACAATCATGCAGAGGTAAATCGACATGTGCAAAGTGTAGTGCCAATGATCACCAGTCAGACAACTGCAATGCTCCTCCACACTGTACAAACTGCAAGGGAGATCATCCAGCGTATTCACGATCGTGCCCATGCTGGAAGAAAGAAAAGGAGATAATTGCGCTCACAGTGAAAGAGAAGATTTCCTTCTACGAAGCAAGAAAAAAGCTATCGCACTTACCTCAAACAACCTATGCCAGTGCGGCGCGGCAGGGGGCAGCGCCACAGTGGTCTCAGGGTTCTACAGGGATCACAGTCAGTGACCCAGTAGTAACTCCACCCGCCCCCTTGGTAGCAGCAGCCAGTGCTGCTCCATCATCATCAAAGACGGGCCTGCAGAACACGGTTTCGCAGGGCCCTAGGCTAAATCGAACTCCAAGGCCTGACACGCGCGTCTCAGCGCCTGGTTCTCGGTCATCCAGCGCTTCCGAAAAGGCTATGGAGATCGACACAAAAACTCCAGCGTCATTGACGCCAAAAGATCAGCGCTCTCTGGAGCGTGCTAAGAAAGACAAGCTCTTAGTAACTGCACCAAAAAAGGGACCGGTAACCTGAACGGTTACCGCTCTTGCATTAGTACAGTCCCTTCAACACATGTCACCTACAACTTTTAAGTTCATATGCATAAATTAACATCCTAAATATCGCCACTATGGCTTTTATCGTGCACTGGAATTGTAGAGGACTGATTCACAACTTAGGTGACATTAAAGACATAACAAATAAGTTCTCGCCAGTCGCATTTTGCCTACAGGAAACAAATTTAGGGCCTAAAAATAGTCAATTGCTCAAAGGTTTTACTGTCGTCCGAAGAGACCGCGAACAGGCTAGCCGTTTGTCAGGAGGAGTTGCTATAGTCGTGCAAGGTGGCACTCCTACCCGAAACGTTCAATTAAATACCTCTTTCGAGGCTGTAGCCGTCACGGTTCTATCCTATAAAACTGTCACCATCTGTTCCCTCTACATTCCACCACACACCCATTTCACAACTCGAGACCTGGAAAATTTAACAGACCAGTTGCCGGAGCCTTTTGTTTTAGTAGGTGATTTTAATGCCCACTGTACCCTTTGGGGCAGCGCTAAAACTGACCAAAGAGGACAACTTATTGAAGATTTCATTTTATCAAATAACATTTGTCTTTTAAACTCAGGTGCACCAACCTATTTCTCGCCTACCTCACGGAACTTTAGTTGTCTCGATTTAGCCTTCTGCTCACCATGTGTTTTTAGTGATTTTAAGTGGGAAGTCCTGGACTCTTCATATGGAAGTGATCATTTGCCGGCAGTCATCAAACTATCATCCAGATTACCCATCATAAACTCTAAGCCACGTCGCTGGAAGTTACAGCATGCAGACTGGCCATTATTTATGGAGAACGCAAAACTAGAAGAAGTCCTTTCACCAGAACTTAGCATCGATGAAATGAATGAAAATCTCACAGCACTCCTAATAGCAGCGGCAGAAAAGGCAATACCTCAATCATCAAACATTGTGCGAAATAAACTAAACCCCTGGTGGACACCAGAGTGCACACAAGCAAAGAAACAGCAAAATAAGGCTTGGGGTATCCTGAGAAGGTACCCCACCTATAGCAACCTTATAAACTTCAGACAGGCTAAAGCAAAAGCGCGATATGTCCGGAGGCTAGCGGAAAAGTCATCATGGCAAGCATATGTCACCTCAATTAATAGTTCAATCACATCGAAAAAGTTGTGGGATCAGCTCAGGAAATTCAGGGGAGACTATTCGTCGTATACAGTACCTCTACTCACAACCCCAGGCATACAGACGACACTACACGAACAAGCTGACATACTAGGGGAACACTTTTATAATGTTTCGAGCTCAGCGAACTACTCCGACACATTTCTAAAACACAAACAGTCTGCAGAGAAACAGAGATTGCCTATTACACGGACATCAAATGAACCCTACAATGATCCCCTAACACTTCAAGAATTAAACAGGGTACTTTCTGCTGGCAAGAAAACAGCAGTTGGCCACGACCGCATTCATTATTCAATGCTTTCCCACCTTTCACTTGCATCCGTAAAAGCTCTACTAGAATTTTTCAACAAAATTTGGGATACAGGCAGAATACCAAAATCGTGGAAAAACGCAATCATAGTACCTTTCCTGAAAGCCGGAAAACCGCCTACATCTCCCAGCAGCTACCGACCCATTGCTCTCACAAGCTGCTTAGCAAAATCCTACGAAAGCATCGTAAACACAAGGCTGACATTCATTCTTGAAACACAAAATATACTAGACATTCACCAGTGCGGTTATAAAAAGAACTGCTCAACAACCGATCACCTTGTCCGACTAGAACAAGAAATACGGAATGCTTTTCTACATAAACAGCACTGCCTTACAGTTTTCTTTGACCTGGAAAAAGCATACGACACCACTTGGAGATTTGGCATATTAAGAGATCTGGCGGATCTAGGGATCCACGGAAAAATGCTCCAGTGTCTAGCGGACTTTCTGTCTGACCGAACATTTCAAGTCCGTCTAGGAACAGCGTTGTCACGAATATTCCTCCAGGAAAATGGTGTGCCGCAGGGATGTATACTAAGCACAACTCTGTTCGTGGTGAAAATGAACTCCGTAAATAGAATAATTCCATCTTCTCTCATGCATTCATTATACGTCGATGATCTTCAAATTGCGTGCCGAGGATCAAACATGGTAACCTGCGAACGACAAATTCAAATCACACTAAATAAACTAACACAATGGGCAACCGAGAACGGCTTCCGTTTCTCCACTGAAAAAACTGTCGCTGTGGTCTTTTCCCAAAAAAGGGGCTTATATCCAGACCCTGTCCTGAAAATGCAACAATCTGTGCTACCAGTTAAAAAGGAACACAAATTTCTAGGCGTTATGTTTGATAAGAAGCTAAACTTTATAGCGCACATAAACAGTTTGAAAATAAAAGCCAACAATGCACTGAACATACTTAAAGTCTTATCACGCAAACGCTGGGGCTCTGACCGGAAATGCCTCCTCCATATATACAGATCTTTGGTACGCAGCAAAATAGACTACGGTTGTGTAGTCTATGGGTCAGCCAGACCGTCCTACCTCAGGCGACTAGATACAGTACATAATCTAGGACTACGCTTAGCAACTGGTGCCTACAGAACTTCCCCTGTTCCTAGTCTATATGCAGAAACTAACGAGCCATCGCTCGAACAAAGAAGAACACAACTCATGCTAACCTACGTTCTCAGAGTTCGATCATCACCACAGCATATATGCTATGATATTGTCACATACTGTACCACAAGAATACACTATACTAATAAACCACATACCATCAAACCTCTGATACTTCGATTTGAAGAAAAATGTCAGGAGTGTGACATCCCAAAAGAGGCACTTCGTGTTGCAGATAAGCCATCGAGATTACCCCCCTGGTGCGACTTTACACGATTTCTAGATTTTTCACTAACACACCTTAAGAAGCAGGATACCCCACAGGAGCACATAATACAAGAGTTCCGCACAATACAAGAAACATACAGTACTTACAACGAGTTTTACACAGACGGTTCAAAGACACATGATTATGTGGGAAGCAGTGCCATATCGGGAACATGGGAACAGACTGTTCGACTGCCGCTATTCGTTTCTATTTTTACAGCCGAATGTTATGCCTTGTGGATGGCAGTGCAAGAAGTTGTAAATAGAAAACACAAGAAAGCAGTCATCTACACCGATTCCCTAAGTAGTCTTAAAGCCCTCAACTCAAAATCAGATCAAGAACCGCTCATCGGCGACATATTACACACACTGTCACGCATAAATCAAAACCACTCAATTCGTCTCTGCTGGGTCCCAAGTCACATTGGGATTCCGGGAAATGAAAAGGCGGATATATGTGCTGCCAATGCGAAACACAAAGCTGTATCTAAAATAAAGCTACCTTTGAAGGACGGGCTTCAAGCTATTTGCAGAGCACTAAATAACAAATGGCAATGTCATTGGAACATGAACACTAATAACAAATTACACATTATCAAACCAGTGCTAGGTGAATGGAAAACCTGCTATCACCAAGAACGCTTCATGGAGGTAATTTTAACCAGACTCCGAATAGGGCACACACACCTCACGCACAATTATCTACTCACAAAGGAAGCACAACCGGTATGTGATAAATGTCAAGAACCACTTACGGTACTACACATTCTAATTACATGCCCACATACTGAAAGACAAAGACAAAAACATTTCCACGATCTATACGATTCACATATACCACTACACCCCATTCTCATTCTGGGAGACGATCCCCTTGTCCCTTTTACAGATGTAGCGAATTTTTTGGACGAAGTAGGCTCTTTGAACAGACTTTAAATAACGCATGTTTTACTCTTTTCTATCACTGACTATCACTAACACCCTGTGACTGGCGCAGCAAAGCCTAAGTCGCTTTTGCGCCAATAAACCCAATCTAACTAACTAACTATTCCTGTGATACTCAGCTTTTATCGTTTACCAATTACATAGCATCTGTTTTAGACAAAGGGTCAGTTACTGACTGCGTTTTTCTTGACTTTGCCAAAGCGTTTGACAAGGTAAACCACCAATTACTTCTTTAAAAAATGAGCATTCTAAATATTGACCTCGATATCTTAAAATGGATTGAGTGCTTTTTGACTAATCGCTTACAGTACGTAAGCACTAACGACTGTGACTCGAATTCTTGCGAAGTAACATCTCGCGTTCCACAAGGGTCCGTTTTAGGCCCGCTGCTTTTCCTAATATATATATATATATATATATATATATATATATATATATATAAGCGACCTTTCTGGAACAGTTACTTCTAATATAAGGTTATTTGCTGACGACTGTGTTGTTCACCGTGAAATAACTAACAAATCTGACCACTCTGCACTCTGCCCTCCAGTCTGACTTAGATAATATTTCTAACTGGTGTAGCGAATGGTTTATGACTCTCAATACTAATAAATGCAAGAGCATGACATTCTCCCGCCGTTCTAACCCATCTGAATTCCTAGCTTATGAAATCGAAGGCACATTATTAGAGCACGTAACCTCCTATAAGTATCTTGGTGTGCACATAGCGGATGGCCTCTCATGGCATACACACGTTAATTATATCATTAACAATGCTAGCCGTGCACTAGGGTAAATATGCCACAATTTTGCTGAAGCACCAAGCCATTTAATATTACTACTATATCAAACGCTAATTAGACCTAAACTCGAGTATGCGTCTGCTATCTGGGATCCAGCAGGCTTACGTAACCTTGCAGATGCAATAGAGTCTGTTCAGAATCGCGCAGTTTGCTTGATCGTATCAAACTACTCCCGTACTGCCAGTGTTTCGCTGATAAAATCTAATCTTGGCCTTCCCAACTTGCTCTTAAGGAGAAAAATTTCGCGTTTTTGTCTCTTTCATAAAATTTTTTTCTTGAACCAGTCACTGAAACGCGAACTTTTATCACAGCTATCGTATTTGTCAGCGCGCATTGATCACCAGCATAAGGTCGCCATTCCTTTTTGCCATACTAACCTGTTTCATGATTCATTTATACCAAAGACTAGCTCATACTGGAACCACCTTCCCAGTGCCATCGCCAGCATTGAAGATGTATAGTCATTCAAGGCCGCAGTTGTTGACCACTTCACAGAATAACCTGCGCAGCTATTTGTTAATTCAAGAAGTTTTGTATTTTACATGTATAATAACGTTGCTAACGCTATTGTCATTCAAGGCCTTTGATATTGTTAAACCTGTTAAACTGCTCTGTTAATCATTGTTCTTTTTCTTGTTTTGTTTTGGTTTTTTTTCATACATAGCTTTGTTGTTGTTTACATTATTGCGCTTGTCTAATCACAATGTACCCACCCCCTCTGTAATGCCACTTAGGCCCTGAGGGTATTGCAATACAATAAATAAATAAATGCTGCTGATGGTAATTTTTTCTACACGCGGACACGATCATAGGGGAACTAGCCCTTAACAGCTTCGCGGTAAAATACAAAATAATCTAAAACAACGCATTAGCAGCCGTACACTACAGTGTGTTTGTTTCTGAGGAAATCTTGTTTCATTCAATACTGAGCCTATATAAAAAACAGTTGCGCACAATTGCGGTCAAAAATTGAACTATATCCAACTACGAATGAAGCCACTACAAGAAGTATCTCTCTTCCACAGCGTTGACCGCTATGTATGGAACGGAGTATAGAGGAGTAGATGTGCCGTCCCACGGCCGCCTGGATCGGCGCGCGCGGCGGGGTTGCTCCGGCCGTCCCATTCGGACGGAGAGGGTGTAATTGCGGAAAGGGGCGTGGCCGCTGCTTTCGCCGCACCGCGGCGCGCGCCTCCCACCCCTCAACTCCCTTGCTACGGCTGCGCGCGAGACGATTTGCGCTATAATTCGCGCTATAATGAAAATATCGCTTTATAAGAAACCGCGAGAAGTTGTGCCGAACAAAAAGGCATACAAAAGCACCGATGTCACTTGACACTATTTTTTTTTTTTTATTCCTCGCACTCCAGCCTCTGTCAGGATGATGCTGTCCGAAACGCGTACACTCGTAAGCCAAAGTTTTGCGGGAAAATTATTTCCGCGCCCTCAAGCGCAGCATGGCAATGGAAAGCCTGCACGCGAGAGAAGGCATTCGAGCTCTATCTGCTTGAAGGAATGCCAGCTGACTGACGAGGCAACCACGATTTTTTTTTTTTTTTTGCGCGAATCCGCAGCCCGCAAACTTTTGTTTATGAATTGCATTTTCCCCAGCTTGACCAATTGACTGTCAAAATACGCCTTGGAAAGCAAGCGATGTGACTCGGTGCTTTTAAATGGAGAGTTGAAGTCGCGGCAGTCTTGCATCTGTACATGCGAATGCGCTGTTTATTGCGTGAAATAAGCGTGTTAAATAAGCGAACTCATCGCGCGTCTTCCTGCACGAAGTATCAAGCTGGTTACCTGAGTCGACAGCCACGGACAGACATTTTTCAGCAACTTTCTGAGCCATCAGTAAATAATTGAATGCCATATGTTTGTATTCATTGCGAAATTACCAGCATAACACATTCACAATACCTACAATTTATTTACGATAGCAAACACACAGCTCTTGTGCACTCGCAGTACTCCTTCAAACGCGGAGAACTTTTCGGCTCAGTGGCTTACTCATTAGTTTTTTGCGGTAAGCCGCTCTGTCCGTAACGACTCCGCCAATATTTGAGAGTAGGGGCTTTATAAATTTGCTTGCAATTCATGAAGAAATCGCTGATGCATGCTTTTCGTTTGCTTGGCAAGCAAAAAGAGGGCAGCTCTCTAAGTGAGGACAAATTAAAGCTCCACTGCTCCAGTTTCCTCCACTGGAAATGCGTGAAAACTTAGACCAAGCTTTTTCTTGGTGCTCGACTTGCAGCACGGCACGCAGCAGTACGGCATGTTTTTGAAAAATACAGTAAATTACACGCAGAATTTCAGGCGAGATTATAAAAACAAATCACTTGCTTCAATTCAATGCGGTACAACAATGTGAAATGCATATGAAAGCATATATGCTAGTTACACAGGGCCTTCAGCAGCAACATTTCCAAGCAACATGTAGTAGTTCCAGGCTTGAACGAAAAGCCGCTTCAGAACCACTGATGTATCGTGGGAACTTCACAATGTAAATGCGACGCGCATGCAAGGGCCCCGAATAGTTAATTCGGCCGGTACATCAGGCTGGAGAAAATGTACTGCAAAATTATTATTACCAGCATGATTTCTGTATATGAAGACTTCTGTGAACACAGCGCTCGACCCGAGAACGTAGCCATACAGTGACCACGATGATGAAATATGTTTCTTTTTGAAGGGAAAAGCGAGCGCAAGAAAAGAATGACGAGCGTGGTCAGGGGAAGCGCTTCGGCACAGCGGCAACTCACTCGCCAGAATACGTCTCAAGGCGCATGCAATGCGCCACACGAAGTCGCGTGAACATCCTGCCTAAGCGTTAGCTGCATGATTATGCTACAAAGAAACACCCTCACTGTGTAAAGCCGGCCTAAGAATCTATCACCACGTGCCTTGATTCTCGTGCAGTTTCTTGCAACTGTCAGTCCACTTTCGGCCAACAATCAACCTATCTTCACCACGTGCACGATGTCAAATGCGCATCTCTCCAAGCATCTCCACGGCCGCGACGCCGTCAGCAGAGGGGTGGGAGCACAGCGCCGCCTCACGGCGCGCGGGGCAACTTCCTCAATTACATGTTTTCAATGGGGCGCGCGTCGAATGGGACGGCCGTAGCAACCCCGCCGCGCGCGCCGATCCAGGCGGCCGTGGCCGTCCGAGCATAGTTCACCACTTCTCCGCATCATAACGCCGAATTGGCGCTGCTGTCGGTAGAGCGGTTCTGCGCGCGTCGTCGTGCGCCTCGTCGGTACGCCGTGGAGACAAAATATCGTGTTTGATATATCGCTGCCAGTGATTTCAGCTAAAAACGTACTACGCTTCAAATATTGTCTGAGCAGTACAAGCAAAGGTGAAAGAGAGAGCGAGAGAAAGCACTTTATTTGCACCCGTCAGAGAGTATGGGTGATCGGGTGAGACGCAGCTCCCCCTTTCACCGTCTACCTCCCCCCTAGACGTCGGCCGGAATCAGTTGGCTTCCGGCGGCGGCCTGGGCTTGACAGATGGCTTGTTTTTGGGCTTGTTCTTCCTGGCTATGAAAGGAGGATTCCTATGACTCTTTGTTCCCATGTAGACCGTTTAGCGCTGGGCAAGCCCAGAACATGCGATTTAGGGTCGCTATGCCTTCACAGTTTTTGCATTTCGAAGAGTGCACCTCAGGATCCCATTTGTGTAGGATATACAGGTTTGGGAAGGTACCCGTCTGCAGTTTTCGCCAGATTACTTCTTCCTTCTTTGTGAGAGATCTATGGGGGGGGGGGGGGGGGGAGGAAGGGTTCACCTGCCCATTCTATAGTGTTGTAGAATTTGTCTGTATGTGGTTAGGTGTCGCTTTTTGGACAGGGAGTAGTATGCCTGCGCTGAGGCCCGGTGTGTAAGTCCTCGGGTGACCTCGTTGGCGATCTTGTTCCCTGTGAGTCCACTATGAGCCGTCGCCCATATTATTCTAATTAGGTCATTGGGTACGTTCTCCTTGCCTGCTTGCAGAATTTTGGCGGCCTCTTTGGACACCTTACCAGTGTCATAGGCTTTGATTGCAGTTTTAGAATCGGTGATGATTATTCTGGTTGATGGGTTTGTGACTGCCAGGGCAATCGCCGCTATCTCTCCCTCCTCTGGTGAAGAGTGTCTCACGCTACAGCTCGAGATTAGCTCACCTTTGTCGCTCACTACTACGGCAGCGTTGTGTCCTTCTGGGTACTCTGCCGCATCGGTGTACACTACTCCTTGTTTTTGGAGGATGGGGCTTTGGAGTCTTTGGACTCTGCTTCTCCTGCGTTCCTCGTTGTGTATTGGGTGCACGTTTCTTGGGATGGGCGGTGTTCTTGACCTGTTGGCAATTTCTTTGGGGATGGCGGTTATCCTCTCTCGCGATTCTGGATTCCGGTAGCCCAGTTTCCTAAGGATGGATCTGCCCGTTTTGCTGCCAGTTAGTCTGACATATTGTGCCGTGAGTTTCGCCTCGCACATTTCCGCTAGGGTGTTTGAGACTCCTAGGTTGAGGATCGTCTCGGTTGATGTGCACGCTGGTAAACCTAGGGCGGTTTTGACACCTTTCCTGATGAGGATGTCTACCTTAATTGTCTCTCTCTGCTTTAGTTGTTTTTAAGTACGGGATAGCGTAGGTGATTCGGCTAATGATGAAAGAGTGGACAAGCCTAAGTAGGCTCGCCTCCTTCATCCCCGCGTTTTTGTTTGCTATCCTCTTGAGGAGCCTGCAAGTTTGGTTGGTCGTGGCTTCTAGTCTGTTTACTGTTTCGGTGTTTCTCCCATTTTCTTGTATCCACATACCCAGTAGCCTGATCTTGCCCACCCTTGGGGCCGGGGTGCTGTTGACCAGGAGCTGGATATTGACCTGCTGCTTGCTCATGATTAGCATCTCTGATTTTCCGGCGAGCATTTTAGCCCTATGGGTCTCAGATAGCTTTCCGTTTCCCAGATTGCCCTTTGTAGGGTGTCTTCTATTTGGCCATTGCTCCCCCTTCTGTCCACCTAAAAAGTGAGGTCGTCAGCGTAGAGAGTGTGGCAGAGGCCCTCTAGCTTTCTGAGTCTTTCTGGCAGCCCGATCATTGCAATGTTAAAAAGGGTAGGTGAAAGGGAAATTTCGCTATTGTCAGAGAACAAGCAGTCCTGAAATTATGTTCCTAGCCAAGCAAATTTTTACGGCTTTGAACAAGTGTGATATTAAACTGTAGGCTGGGAACAAATGCGTTTTTATTTTCAACTTGTGCAGCCAGGTATGGTTTGAGCAAGTGAATTGTGTGGTTGAACTCCCCGATGAAATTAACCAGCTGTAACACACGGGCCATGAGAGACGCCGTACTGGGGCGCTCCACATTAATTTTCACCGCAGGAAGGTATTTAACGTGCACCTAAATTACAGTGGCTAGAGTATGAACGCCCATTCTAGCCACTGTACCTAAATCAAAGTACACCAGCGCTTTCATTCCGCCACCATAGAAATGCGTATGCTGCGGCAGGTAATCGAACCCGTGACCTCACAAGCCATGTTTGCTTAGTGACTATGGTGTTGGGCTGCTAAGCACGAGGTCGCGGGATCGAATCCCGGCCACAGTGACTGCATGTCAATGGGGGCGAAATGAGGAAAACACCCGTGTACTTAGACTTAGGTGCACGTTAAAGAACCTCACGTGGTCCAAATTATTCCGGAGTCCCCCAATACGGCGTGCCTCATAATCAGATCCTGGTTTTTGCTCGTAAAACCCCCTAATTTAATTTAATTAATAAACCCGTGACCTCGTCCTTTGCAGCACAATGATAACCGCTGAGCTATCACGCACAGCGGGTGAGAATCGTTTGTAGCAAACGTGCTACTCTAGGAGCCGAGCTTCTGGATTAGCTTTGATGTCGTTCGCCTTTCCTAAAGTTTTATAAAATATCTTTACAGCGTTTTACGCAATAGCTGGCAACATTCTGTCTATTTTAGCAACAATGGAACTTACTTGTTCTCAATTTGGTGCGACCGTCACACCACTGTTCTTTTGTGAAGAAACTAGCATGCCTTTTAAAGCTTTATTGAGTATGATGTTACCAGTTTTCGCACAAACAGAAAACGTGCAGCTGTCGAACCTTCCCTTCTGGATCCAGTGAACATGGAGCAACACGTACGTGCTGATGAGAACCGCAAGCACAGCAATAAATCTCAAAATCACCGCAATTTGTGCAGATATCATTAGCAACTTGTCCCCGTGATCTCCGGTTGTTTGTACTCTTAATCATTTTCTGCGATCACAGTTTCAAAGTCCTTCCTTTTCTCGGGCATCATCCTTTAGAGATGAGTAGGAGCGCCATAGCATGGTATCTTTGGTAAGCCTCTTCGATGACCGCATAGATGAAATAGCAGTTGAGAAACTTTTGTGTCGTTCGCACATAACTGAGGCCCGCTACTGTTCTTGTAGTCGTTGAGAACTATGTTTCTTTATAGGCCCCCTTCCCTGCAGACTGAAAACCTGACTTACAGTGCGGAGTGAAGAAACGAGGTGCATGTTGATCTTATTTGACACAAAGATACCGCCACTAATTGGCCCGGCCTCCGGTGATTCGAGCCTCGGAGATGAGCTTCCGCTAATCTTGCCTCTCACTTTTCCGTCGTGGAAGCTTCCACGTGTTATAGAAACTTCTAAACATGCAATAATAGGCACCCGTAGTCTCTCACTGCACAAGCTCACGGTTACAGATGTGAGCTTTTTCACTTTGCGTGCCTAATTTGTTGCGCGCCGCCTGCCACGCAGTAGCAGACGACAGGCGCCGCTCAGCACCGTTCCGTCTGCTGACCGTAGCGCCATTTTTCGGTCATAATGCGGAGAAGTGGTGAACCACGCTCCAGACGTACGAGTCGGTCGACGCACCTGCTTCTCCAGCCAGTATAGCCAGGTTTTATTGCGATAGCAATTATATGGACACTTCAACCGGATTTCTGCCGTCGGCGTCGCCGTCGCCGTTGCCGTCGCCATCGCCGTCGTCGTCGCCGTGAGGTTCCCTATAGATAAAATCTTCGCCGCGTGCCGTATGCCGAGCGGAAGCGTGCGGGGACGCGCGCTATCACGGAGAGCGAACGCACTCAATCTCCCACGCGCAAGCAAGGAAGCGGGAAGCCAGCGCCGGAGGGAGCGGGGGGGGGGGGGGGCGCACTTCTACTCTGCCAACAACCGCACTCGTCGCTCGCTCGCACCGTCGCTTATCTCCACACGGCTCTGACCTTTATGCGCCGTGCATTCGCCGCTCAGTTTCCGTTGAAGCGATAGACCGCACGTACCTTCGCCCGCTGCTGCGGCGTATGCGCTTGCTGCCAGCGTTTTGACAGTCGTTGTCTGCAGTCATTCAGTGTGATCTATTCATGTTTGTTTGTGCGCGCTCACACCACGCTCGTTCAATCAGTTAGTAATAGTCGGGCCACATTTTCCAACGCACACTACACATGCAATGCTGCCCGGGTCGGCAGTGCAGCGCTACAGGTGTGTCCCTTCGCACGCGCTGCCCACGGGAAGCGCTTCTCATCAACACCACCGTTTCACACGCGCCTTCTCGTGGTCATCAAGTCTCTCTTCATGTCGGTCTACTTACGCCGCAGCACACCTGCTTACTTAATCAGCTCATGTTTACTACAATTCATATTGCTGCCAAAGCCGCTCACCTTACTTCGTATGACATTGCTGTGTTGCTATCGCATTTATTGCTTCGCCCTTAGGGCGAAACTGACATTTTTTGGCTCGTGTGTGGATCATCGTGCAATTTTCAGCACCTCAGCCGCCTTACGTTATAGGTATAGCCATGCCTCGGGGAGCAAATAGCGCTATACGGCGAAACAAGATGTTGTTAGCACTGACAAGACGTAGGTTCTTTCAGTTTCGCGGCCGATGAGGAAGACTCGGCTTGACGACGGCGGTAGCAAATGCGACAGAAGACTTGATAAGAACTTCACTGACGTGGACGCAGTTACTGAGCCGCCGGCAGCAGCACTCAAAGTCAGCCCAAACGCTGGAAAATGTGATACCAGTGCTCGGGAGCGCCAAGTTTCCAGCTGTGCACAGTTTCAGGTCAGAAAAGACAACCGCTTCGAGTGTGACTCATAAAGTCGTCTTTTGTGACAAGAGTGAAAAGCGAGAGCATCTGAGGGAATTTCTTGAATACTGCATTCTTCCAGGCGACAAAACAGTCATTTTCTTGTGTAAAAGGGACAGGGTGGAATGCCTGACGGGTGATTTGACTCTGGCTGGCTTTAAATGCGACTGCATCCACGAATGCTTGGAGGCTTCTGACCGGCAGCGAACACTCAATGATTTTCGGAGAGGCACAGTACCAATCTTGATTGCCACCGACCTTGAATCTCGGGCGTTGGACGTCGAACATCTGACGCATGTCTTCAAATACGACTATCCTTTAAACATAGGAAAGTACCTGTATCGAGTACAGCGCGCAGGTCGCGCTGGGCGACGCGGTTTCTCCGTTACGATCGTAACCCGTCAGGAGTGGATGCAGGCTCGTGATCTGATTGACGTTTTGGAAGAGGCCAACGAATATGTCCCCGAGGAGCGTACGCCATGGCTGACCATTTCGACGCCTGCAAAAAGCGGTGTGCCAAGGAGACTTCCACAGACTGCCGCCGAAAGGACTCCAGCGATGGTGACCAGTGGCGAAAATGAATTTGGGTCATTTTAAGAGCGCCTTTGCGAGGTGACGTGTTGATCAGCACACCTGCAGCAGCGGCCACTTGTAACGCAGTTATATACGCTTTCTGTCAACGCAGTTGATGTATAGTTGATAAGTATTTCTGTATGGCGTACCCTGGACGGGTTGCCTTTGGCTACAATAAATACCGTACAAACAGAACGTATTGTTACGGGGATAACGTTTATATAGGAAGTATTGCTATGTACAAGCGCGCCTCTCGCTACTTCGTCGCCATCGTCTTCGTCCGACCGACAGTAGCAGCCCCTTCACTGTATCGTGCCACTTCACTGTATCTGATTGCAGATGGGCAGGCACGACAAGGAGGCGTTCAGGGCCCTCAGGATGCATATTATGGCGGTATAAGGTGCCGTCCTGAAGGAAGAACAAGTGGAGTGAAGGGTCGGGTGTGGCGGAGTTGAGATGGTCGATGATAGACCGTAAAGCCGAGTTGCGGCGTTGTTCGTCCCGTATAGCAACGAGGTCCGAGATAGACAAGACGCAGGCGTCGGTGTCTTGCTCGGTGACGTCAGGGGAATCCACGGGATGCTGTGAGAAACAGTCGGCATCTTGATGAAGCTGACCGGACTTGTGAACCACTGAAAACGAGTATTCTTGGAGGCGCAGAGGCCAACGACCAAGGCGGCCTGTAGGGTCTTTGAGCGAAGAAAGCGAACAGATGGCATGATGATCAGTTACGATGGTAAAGGTGCGGCGAAACAGGTAGGGACTAAATTTGGCGACAGCCCAGACAAGAGCAACACACTCGTTCCGTGATGGAGTAATTCTTCTCCGCTGCGGACAGGAGGCGGCTAGCGTACGCAATAACACAGTCGTGGCCGCTCTGACGCTGAGCGAGGACGGCACCGATTCCATGGCCGCTGGCATCTGTGCGAAGTTCCGTCGCTGCAGTCGGATCAAAATGCGCTAAAATAGGGAAAGTCGTGAGGGCATCTATAAGCGCCGAAAAGGCAGCAGCTTAGGGTGAGCCCCATGTAAAAGCAACGTCTTTTTTGAGGAGCGCAGTAAGGGGACACGCAATGTCGGCGAAATTACAAATAAAACGTCGGAAATAGGAGCACAATCATATAAAACTGCGTACGTCTTTAGCCGAAGAAGGTACAGGAAAATGCTTCACGGCGCTAACTTTTTCAGGATCGGGCTGGACACCTGTCGCGTTGACGAGATGGCCAAGTACGGTTATTTCACGGCGTCCGAAACGGCATTTTGAGGCGTTCAGTTCGAGACCGGCATTGCGGAATACCTCGAGAATGGCGGAGAGGCGCTGAAGATGGCTGTCAAATGTTGGCGAAAAAACAATGACATCGTCAAGGTAGCACAAGCAGGTTGACCATTTCAAGCCACGAAGAAGCGAATTCATCATGCGCTCGAATGTGGCCGGCGCATTGCAAAGGCCGAAAGGCATCACTTTAAATTGATAGAGGCAATCGGGAGTTACGAATTCGGTTTTTTCGCGGTCCAGTGGGTCAACAGCAATCTGCCAATAACCTGAGCGAAAGTCAATAGACGAGAAATATTGGGCGCCGTGAAGACAGTCGAGTGCGTCGTCGATACGGGGCAAGGGATAGACGTCCTTGTTCGTGATGTTGTTGAGGTGTCAATAATCAACACAAAATCGCCAGGTGTTATCCTTTGACCAGCACAACAGGAGCGGCCCAAGGACTCGAGGACGGTTCGATGATGCTCTTGGCCAGCATTTTATAGACTTCCTTTTGGATTATGGCGCGTTCCGCAGCGGAAACGCGATAAGGGCGCCGGTGAACCGGTTGAGCATCACCGGTGTGGATGGAGTACTGAACAACTGTTGTCTGGCCTAAAGGGCGATTTTCGAGATCAAAGATATCGGAATACGACAGCAAGACCCGGCGAAGATGTTCTGCTTGCGTATGTGGGAGGTCGGCGGCTATCATTTTCTCGAAATTGGCACATAGCGACGAGGTGGCTGTGAGAGAGCCGGAAACAGTTCGAGGGCCGTCGACGGCTAACACTGAAATCGCGCATTCCTGCAACGACGACACGGGGGCAAGCGCGATACCAGTAGGTAGCACGTGGGTAGAAAGACCAAAGTTCAAAAGCAGCAGGCAGGTTTTGTTGTCGCGTACGGTAACCACAGTGTGCGGGAGCACGACAGAGTTCATCAGGACCACGTCGAGAATCGTGGAAACAACGTATTCACCATCGCACACAAGAGGAGAGGGACTTAATGGGACGTACGTGGAGGCTTGCGGTGGCAGGTGGAGGAACTCGACAGAACATAAGCGGCTGGGAGTGTCCGATAGTACGTGAGCGTCAAAAGGGAGTTCCAGTTGAAGGACACCTGCGGAGCAGTCGATAAGGGCTGAGTGCGTCGACAGAAAGTCTAGGCCGAGGATCACAGGGGACACTGCGCAAGCACGGCAAACAAACCAATGGTCTGATGGCCAGCAATGCACACTCTGGCGGTGCACATACCAAGAAAGGCAGACGAGCTGCCATCAGTGACCCGCACTGTGCTCTGAATTGCGGGCGTTAATCTCTTTGCGGAGCTGAGTACGGAGAGCAGCGCTCATTATTTAAATCTGCGCTCCGGTGTCTATGAGGGCTGTAACGGTGACGTCGTCCACTTGAATGTCCAGAAGGTTTCGGCGCGTAGGTACAGTCAACAGAGGATTTGTATATCGGGTCAATGAGGCAGCGTCACCTCCGGGAGCTGCACGGCTTAGTTTTCCGGAGCGTAGGTGCCAGGCCGTGCAGGGGACGATGACCGGTATGGTCGTGGCGATCGAGATCGACGGCCTTGTGGGGACGGTGAGCGGCTAAACCTGGAGTGTGGAATGGCGGCATCGGAAGCATGTGGATCAGAGCGAGGGGAAAACCGTCGAATGTTGCCTCCAGGACGACGCCAAGATCCAGTGCTCCAGTTTGAAGGCGACGACCAGCTACTGCGACAGTGACGGGCAGTGTGTCCAACGCGAGAGCAGTTGAAACATATGGGTCGGTCGTCTGCCGTCCTCCAGTCAGCCGGGTTTCTGTAGCGCGAAGGGTAGACCTGGTTCTGGGTGACATTTGCAGGGGTACGTTCGGATGTACGGATGGAACAGACGGCCGATGATAATCCCATGTTCGCGAACTCCTGGCGGACGACTGCTTGTATGAGTGACACGGTGGTCAGGTTGGCTGACTGAACGTCTGGAAGAACGGCAGTAGGAGCTAGAGCTTCGAGTTCGCGGCGGACAATACGCGTTACATCTTCTGACGCTGTAGCCTGTGCAGGCGCCGGTGGGTCTTCGCATGATGTGGCGGCGGTGTTAGGTAGCCGAAGGAACTGGCGGGTGATGCGGCGACTCTTCGCTTGCTCAAAGCGCTGGCATTCCTTAAATATGGCGTCGATCGTCGTACAGTCCTTACACACCAGTAGATTAAACGCGTCATCGGCATATTCCTTTTAAAATATGCGATATCTTGTCATCTTCGGCCATTTTTGCGCCAACTGTTCGACAAAGGCCCAGTACGTCCTGTATGTACGAAATGTACGATTCAGTGGTCGTCTGGATACGAGATCCCAACTCCTTTTTAGCGGCCTGCTGTCGGCCAAATGATCTGCTGAACAACTCACGCAGCTTCGCCTTGCAAGCGTCCCAACTTGTAAGATCTTCATGCGTCCGGTACCACACGCGTGCCGTTCCTTTCAGATAGAATATCGCGTTGGCTAACAGAACCGTGGGGTCCCACCTGTTGCGGTTGCTGACGCGTTCGTACATGTCGATCCAGTCTTCGACATCCAAGCCATCTGTGCCAGAAAAGGTTCCCGGGTCTTGTGGGTGCAAAAGAATCACAGGAGCCGGTGGCTGCTGCACCGTCGGTACTTCACTGGTTATCGCGGAGCAACCAAGACGGCGACCGCTTCGAAGTTCCGTGCTTGGTTGACATAGCCGGCACGTTGACAAATTTACCCAGCACTTCCACCAAAAGATGTTACGGGGATAACGTATAACGTTTATTTAGGGAGTATTGCTATATACAAGCTTTGCACAAGCAGCGGCGACGGATGCAAGGCTGTCGCGCGCCTCTGGCTACTTCGTCGCCGTCGTCTTCGTCCGACTCGACAGTAGCAGCCCCTTCACTGTCTCGTGGCCGTATCACAGAGAGAACTCTGTGATACTGACAGGCTACGTGCTGTCTAGATAGATAGACAGCTACGTGCCTGTCTATCTATCTAGACAGGCACGTAGCCAATATTTTTAAATGCGAAGCATTTCATGTGAACATTCGCACCTTTGAGGGTACTACTATCTATCCTATCTATCTATCTATCTTCTGTCTGTCTTCTGTCTGTCTGTCTTCTGTCTGTCTTCTGTCTTGTCTGTCTGTCTGTCTGTCTGTCTGTCTGTCTGTCTGTCTGTCTGTCTGTCTGTCTGTCTGTCTGTCTGTCTGTCTGTCTGTCTGTCTGTCTGTCTGTCTGTCTGTCTGTCTGTCTGTCTGTCTGTCTGTCTGTCTGTCTGTCTGTCTGTCTGTCTGTCTGTCTGTCTGTCTGTCTGTCTGTCTGTCTGTCTGTCTGTCTGTCTGTCTGTCTGTCTGTCTGTCTGTCTGTCTGTCTGTCTGTCTGTCTGTCTGTCTGTCTGTCTGTCTGTCTGTCTGTCTGTCTGTCTGTCTGTCTGTCTGTCTGTCTGTCTGTCTGTCTGTCTGTCTGTCTGTCTGTCTGTCTGTCTGTCTGTCTGTCTGTCTGTCTGTCTGTCTGTCTGTCTGTCTGTCTGTCTGTCTGTCTGTCTGTCTGTCTGTCTGTCTGTCTGTCTGTCTGTCTGTCTGTCTGTCTGTCTGTCTGTCTGTCTGTCTGTCTGTCTGTCTGTCTGTCTGTCTGTCTGTCTGTCTGTCTGTCTGTCTGTCTGTCTGTCTGTCTGTCTGTCTGTCTGTCTGTCTGTCTGTCTGTCTGTCTGTCTGTCTGTCTGTCTGTCTGTCTGTCTGTCTGTCTGTCTGTCTGTCTGTCTGTCTGTCTGTCTGTCTGTCTGTCTGTCTGTCTGTCTGTCTGTCTGTCTGTCTGTCTGTCTGTCTGTCTGTCTGTCTGTCTGTCTGTCTGTCTGTCTGTCTGTCTGTCTGTCTGTCTGTCTGTCTGTCTGTCTGTCTGTCTGTCTGTCTGTCTGTCTGTCTGTCTGTCTGTCTGTCTGTCTGTCTGTCTGTCTGTCTGTCTGTCTGTCTGTCTGTCTGTCTGTCTGTCTGTCTGTCTGTCTGTCTGTCTGTCTGTCTGTCTGTCTGTCTGTCTGTCTGTCTGTCTGTCTGTCTGTCTGTCTGTCTGTCTGTCTGTCTGTCTGTCTGTCTGTCTGTCTGTCTGTGTCTGTCTGTCTGTCTGTCTGTCTGTCTGTCTGTCTGTCTGTCTGTCTGTCTGTCTGTCTGTCTGTCTGTCTGTCTGTCTGTCTGTCTGTCTGTCTGTCTGTCTGTCGTCTGTCTGTCTGTCTGTCTGTCTGTCTGTCTGTCTGTCTGTCTGTCTGTCTGTCTGTCTGTCTGTCTGTCTGTCTGTCTGTCTGTCTGTCTGTCTGTCTGTCTGTCTGTCTGTCTGTCTGTCTGTCTGTCTGTCTGTCTGTCTGTCTGTCTGTCTGTCTGTCTGTCTGTCTGTCTGTCTGTCTGTCTGTCTGTCTGTCTGTCTGTCTGTCTGTCCTGTCTGTCTGTCTGTCTGTCTGTCTGTCTGTCTGTCTGTCTGTCTGTCTGTCTGTCTGTCTGTCTGTCTGTCTGTCTGTCGAGCGCTTACGTCTTGGTGCTCTCATGGTCGTTTCGTTAACTTTGTGTGTACCAAAATTGGCATAGCATGATAAGAGTGTATGACGAACATAAAATGATAGGTCATTGCATGAATTTCATGACATGTAGGTCATG
Source organism: Dermacentor silvarum (assembly GCF_013339745.2). NCBI lineage: Eukaryota > Metazoa > Arthropoda > Arachnida > Ixodida > Ixodidae > Dermacentor > Dermacentor silvarum. Next base: position 145,025,015 of record NC_051154.1, read on the forward strand.
AAAGAGCCACTTACGTCTTGGTGCTCTCGTGGTCGTTTCGTTAATTTGGTAGGTGCCAAAATTGGCTTAGTATGACAAGAGTGTATGACGAACATAAATGATAGTTCATGACATGAATATCATGACATCTGTGTCATGTAGGTCATTAAACAGCCGCCTACGTCTTGGTGCTCTCATGGTCGTTTCGTTCGCATAACATCGATTCCCACAGGGTGTGGGATCTGCCGGCTTCTTTTTTTCGGAGGGTGCTCATGCGTCAAGTGCTCTGAACTAAATGTTTTCCCCGACCCACACACGCACGCATACGCACACACGCATATGATATGATTAATAAAAATCGCAAGGTCATTCACCGTGTCGATCTGACCTTGAGGCGCCGGAGCGCGAGCCACCGGAGCGCAAATATGGCAGGTGTGACGTCACACCACGTGATTCGCTGCGGAGAGGCGTTGCAGCTGCGCTCGGTCGCAGACTCGCTGCTGCGTTACCACCTGACTAGGCGAGGGCTTAACGGCTGCTTCGCCGGCGCTTGGTCGCTCAGTCTCGCTATGGATAGCGCGCCGGCTGGGCCGTGTGTGCGTGCGCTTCCCCGCAAGCGACAGGCTGAAGACAATCATCCAGTAGATATAGCTAGACGGCAGGCTGCGAAATCTCCAGCAAAGGCAAAGTTGGCTACTGAAACACGGAGCAAATGGAGGCCAGATTATCACGTTATAGAGAAGCTTACCAAGCGCGGAAGCGTGCATCAATGAAACACTGTGTGCATAGTCTTTGAAAAACTAAGCCAAACAGACCTTTTGCTCGTGATAACTAGGTTTAGAAGAGTTAAACATCAGCCAATGTTTAGAAGACAGCCCGGTTTCGGCTGCTCCGCAGAGTGATCTCGCCTCAGCGAGTCTCTCAATCTGCCATTGGAACACTCATTCGCTGATCCCGACCTGCCATTAGAACACTGTTGCTAGAAAAAAAAAAAGAGCAGGAAATGCTGCTCCGGAAGTGCCCCGAATCTGTCATTGGACAACTTGTATAGGACGTGTTGGTACGTCTACCCAGGTATGATGCCTATACTCCGTTCCATACATAGCAGTCAAAGCTGTGGAAGCTACGCAATAAGTTCGGCTAAGAAAGTTATCACTCCGCGCGTTCCGTCTACGCTTCGCTGCGTGCTAACAGCGTTCGCTCTCTCGAGCATACACGTGAGGCTTCTCGCGACGGGTTGCAAATTAAAAAAAAAAACGAAGAGAACAAAAAATTCGGAGCCCTTCCACTACTGTGAAGATGGAAGCCAGCGAAGCTGTGACTATGGTGGGTCTGCTGCAGTGAATATTGGCTCGCGACGATGAGAATGGGCGTATCATCTTTGGGCATCACCCAACCGAACATGTCTATCATGAACGTTCCCGTTGAGAACCTGGCGTTGAAACCTGGCCGTTGCACCGGGGAAGTTGGCGCTAGCGTTGCCGAGGCTTGCACCACCATTGTCGGGTTCCTGGAGGGCTAGACGACGCTGACGATTGGCCTCAACATCGCGCTCTTCGCTGACGTTTCGCCTGGGCTTCGGAAGCCCTAAAGCTAGAATCGGCACGTCAACGACGAGCCCTTTCCCGAGCGCTTTCGCGGCCACGTTGCTCAAACGCGTCAGGACACGTCGTCAGTTGCTCATGAATGGCTTATTCCGTATAGACGGTTTCATGCTCGTGGTAACAGCAGCGAGCGTGCCGCCCCCAAGAAAGTTCCGGTCACGTGCCTTATCAGTCTGATACGCGGGAACAAAAAGCATGTTTCCAAGTTGTTTCAGTATACGGAAAGTCTCTTTTTTACGTTTTCAAATAAAAGAATGACGCATAATGCCTCAAGGTTAATACTTGCATTTTTTTTCGTGTAACTCACTGGAAACTGCCCTTGTAAAACTGTGGTTATGTATATATAGAGGGTAAAAGTGTTGCAAATTTGAGGGATTATGTTTTAACGCATGGTTGCTTCTTTGCCAGTTACATTCAGCAGCTACGTCAATGGGCAAAACCGGAAGCCGTGCAGGGCCTATGTTTGTAACCAGTGAAACGGTCTTTAACATGTAAAGATGCACAGAACATGTGAGATAGTTTCTTTTCTCAGCCGTAAGTGCCGCAGGTAGGGCTGTCGATCCATCCAATTATGAACTAGTATGACTTGGTAAACGCGACACCAAGCCACATCCGGTACAACAGTTTCTTCGCACCTTGGTGGCCCAGACGGAAGGTAGATCTTCACTCAGGAGCCAGGAAATGTAGGCGATGGTCCGTAGAACTGATTGGATTCTGTTGGGACTCGGGGTAGCGTTTGGGTTTTTCCCAAGAGAAATTGAAGCCTGGAAAATATAGCAGAAACCAAACGCCTATCCACAGAAGTAGCACCATTGCACGGCCCCAAGTGCTCCTCCACCACATCGAATCAATTGCAAGAAGACGTAAATCCTAAGTCGCCTTTAATTGGTAAGAATTCCGGTAGGTCTTTACGTCCCGATTACTCCCGCATAGGTACGAGGTCTGGCTTTAGCAGCTAGTTGCGATCAATACTGAAAGCTGCTTTCCGCTGAGTGCGCAACAACCACAGTCTCAAAATGGGCAGTTGTACAAGCTCCATCAGTTTTTAGAAAGTCTAGGCTAAAAGATCCGATGACTCAAGCGCAAAGCCAGGCACTCACCTGTACCATGCAGTCATGATGCACTGCGTTCATCCAGCCGCTCGCGAGCCAGTTGGCGATTGGCGTTGGCTACAGGCTACAGGCGTTGGCCACAGTGCGCCGGTAGCCACTGATAGACACCGCAAATGAGATAATGGCCTTCTTGCTGCTGTATATCCTGATGGAAGACAGCCTTCATGAGTGACGATAACTTCTGAAAAGGTAGCTCGATGTCTTGGTGAGGGCAGGAGGTCCAGGTGGTGATCGCGAATGCAAGAAAAATGGCGAATGTGCACTCTGAGACAATCAGCAGCGATTTTTGCCGGGATTGGATGATTTCTGGCAAGCCCGAATCTTGCATAAGTTTATTCACTCCGAGAAGTCCCAAATACGTGCGCAGTGCCTGGTCCCGTAAGCTCTCCAGTAACGGTGGATATGTACTGAAGGGACAACATTGGCAGGCTGTAGCGTAAAAATCTCAGAAATAAAGCTTTGTATAACTGGAACATGGAGTGTATAGATATGCCCCGCTCTTTTCCACACCTAAATTTGAGTAATGTACATTCGCAAAAGACGACAGCCACCCTTGAACAAAATTGGCCATAACACTCTTCCCCGAGGGACGCTACAGCACGTGTAATGTTCAGCTATGCATGGGTCATTTTCGGCTTGTACAAAAATGACCGGCGGGTTATACGTATAGTGGCGTGTAACCAACAAAACGTGCAGCCATCGATTGCGATTGCCTCCAGAGATGATGACATAGAGTGTGAACAGAATTATTTCTGTAATTAGTTGGTCATTATATAGATAGACGACAAAAATTACATTATTCTAAGGAAATCGCGTTAAGATATTATTGAGGACAGGAGCACTGCATAATATATCGCGAAGAAAATATATGATCAGATGGTATGATCGTATCAAAACGTGCCGTTTTAGGTTGAACAAGGTTCCGCATATGACACATTCGCTTCTAAGGAAACGAGCAGAGTCATGTTGTACTTTTTGGAGCTACATTTTGGAGCTGCTTGTGAACGATCTGTGTGGTGGGGCGAAGAGATGACTTCTACCGGTTCTGTTTCGGTGCCAACTTCTCGCACTTCTCTCGCCTATACGCGCGGCGACACGTGAGGAGTGCCGCGACGGCTGCCAACAATGTGTCTGCCTACTCTTGAATGAAATACTCCCCTGCTGGCCGATAGCTTCCGGCGACGTTTGAGTACGCGTGCCACATGTTTTGGCACCAAACGTGCTTGCGAGACGCAAGGTCTACGTGCAGCGTGCGTACGGGGCAATACGCTGTCGTCACGAGTGAAGGAAAAACCGGAACAGAAAACAAAGGTCTTTGTCACGGTAACAACGGGCGTCAATTAAGTTCGATATGAGTCAAGGTGGCAATATGCGCGACCTCGTTCCCAGCCCGCTGCGCGGCCATATGGTATACGGAAACAACAGTGGCGGGCCCATGATCGCAGGCCTGGTTTCACGGCTCGCATGAGGATATCTTTCCGGGTCGGTTCTTGTCACCGCTAACATCTGCAGCCACACGAGCCACGATTCATCAAAGACTTCCTTCAAGCCAGGGTAGTTCTTGCTTTTCGCGGAAAGCCGATTCGATTGTTGGGTATACGAGTCAGGATTCCAGACGTGGTATGAAAAAGTCACACCGTGCTCCCCATCGACTGAACTGTGCTCCATGAATCCATGGTGTCATTTCTGTACAAGGTTGAAATAATTCAAGATGTATAACGTGAACTATTTCATGAGCTAAAAGCTCTCGAAGAAGCATGCTTGCAGCCGTACTCGAACCGTTTGCGCGAATAAGACTGAAGTCGTAATTATCGGGGCAGCCACCGTTTGGAAGCCCCTGACTTGCTGCCCAAAAAGTAAGTGTTAGAGGTAGGGTGTAATTTCTGTGTTAACACCACATCCCGGAATGAAAGGCTTGGTTGAGCACCAAGTCAGGACTCAGGCTAGAATAACGCATGCAGTTTCCATGAGCTAATATAAAGTGCGAAGGTTGAAGACTGAGCGTATTGGTGCTAATATGAAGTGAACATAAAGTAAACGCACTTCAGATGCGGGTGTCTGGGATGGAGAGTGAAGGGCTAGGCGCAGCTATAGACACTTCTAGTCGTCATGCCGGACAAAGTGTTGGCAAACTCGGGCCGCAGACGACTAAAGTCCCTATATAAGTATATAGGGACTTTACAGACGACGTGTTGCGAGCGGCCCCTTCACACCCGATCAGCAACTATAGTCTCAGGGCTCATGTCCATGTTCCGTGTTATGTATTCTAGGGTCCAGCGTTTCTTGTTTCAAGCGGAGAAGAAATAAAAAGAAAAAGAAGCACGCGGAATGTTTTTCGAGAGTCAAGTTTTACGCCAAAGCAGTCAGTAAAGCTAATTTAATAGAGAGCTAAGGCGCCGGTCGCCGCACAGTTGCGAGCCTACCGGGCCTACGATGCAAGGACCCTGGCACGATCAAGGTCACGCTTTAGCCAAACGTTGCTTCAGCCTGCCGCCCAAGTAATCTTTACTTTTTTTTTTTTTTTCGTTTTAGCTTCGGTTTTCCCTGGCGCTGCGTCGAAAACAAGGAGCAGAAAGGGGGCAGAGGGAGGGTGGGGGGGGGGGGGGGGGGGGGCCGGGGGATCCCTGGCGCGTGTCCTTGCAGTCTTCGCGCTGCGAGGTTTGCGGCGGATGAATTAGGCAAGTTGAGTGTTCGTATAACACGGCGTCATGACTATCTGGCCATGTCCTTCTTTTTTCTGACCTCTGTACCCGCATAACATTTTTAAATGGGATCATGCTGTTTGGTGCTCGGACACCAAACGCACTATCTTAATTCTTGCATAGGCACATTGCCATGCGCCATTGTGTCCTTCTTATAGATAGCTTCTCGAAAACTTTATTAGTAAGTGTATCGGAGAGAGAGAGAGAGAGAGAGAATTTGTTTGAAGGAAGGCAGAGAGGTCGGCCTGAGCAAGCGTGCTCTAGCCTGCTACTTTGCACGGGGGAGGTGAGAACGGGGACGTATATATATATATATATATATATATATATATATATATATATAATGAGTAACTGGATTTTTCAATGGGCCAAGCGTATTTAGAAAAATCAGAAGCACAACTTCGCGGTTATCTTAGGTTTATTTACCCAACAGTTTAATTCGGTCGGTGGACCGACCTTTTTCAAGGGAAAGGTCGGCCTTGAAAAAGGTCGGTCCACCGACCGAAACTGTTGGGTAAATAAACCTAAGATAACCGCGAAGTTGTGCTTCTGATTTATATATATATATATATATATATATATATATATATATATAAGGCTGGAGGAGGGGTGATGATGACATAGAAGAAAGATGCACAACGATGAAGGCAAGTTCAGCATTCTCACGGTTATCAACAGAGTCCAAAAAAGTCATTGAAACGTGTCATCCACCTTCCAGGGCATGGCTTTAGCCACGAATCCAATTGAGACTTCACAAAAACGCGCAACGAAGAAGCTTGTGTGTCGGCTTCTGCAGCGTGAGCAGCGCAGTTGCCAAGAAATATCTTAAAATTATGTAAAGAGCAGCGACAAGCGGCTTCAGTACGGCGAGGACATGCACGGCGCTTTTAGCAGCCGGAGTCAGGAGGCAACAGCGAATAACGCGCCTTGAGTATAGCAGGTGCTTCAGCATTTGTTCCGCGCTTGTACGTCATTCTTTCCGGGTCCTTGTATGCCCATCGGGTCGTCAGCATTAGTAGCCCTAGCAATCACTCCTTGACGCAGATGAACACTACGGCATGGTGTCGTGCCCGTGGGTGTAAGGGGCAGCAAAGGCCACTCCGTGTCTATGCCACCCAGGGGCGTCGAATGTTCGCCCTGTGCTCTCAGAGACCCTCAATTTGCAGTAGGCGTGGTTGCCGTCCTTGATGCCGGCACCGTGTATCGGAGGCAACTACAGTGGTGTTCAAGAGCAGGATGTACAGTTGTACAGCAACGTTCAGCGTCAATTATTGAACCAGATATCCAACCCCCCCCCCCCCCCCCCCCAACCACACACACACTCCACACACAAAGGCACGCACGCACGCGCTTTGTTGCACAACAGGTTGCCCAGTGTTCATTGTTTTGTTTTATTTCTTTTATTATTTGTTTGCTGCGAGCATTTTTTCCAGGATGCTAACAAATAGTGCCGTAATATGTGCTTGTCAAATTCTGGTACTATATATATATATATATATATATATATATATATATATGTATATATATATATATGTGTGTGTGTGTTAGTGTGCGTTAGTGTGTGTATGTGTGTGTAGCACCCAGCAGTAATGGTCAGGAAAGTCCAGGATGGTTCGCAAGAAAGGTTCGCTTTAAGAAAAAGAAAACTCCGCAAATTTGTGACTCGCTTTGCCCAACGCAGTGCAGCTGAATGTATGCGTCATCGGTCCCCAGCTGTCATTGAATACACATCGCATGTGCAGGGCTTGAGTGAAGCGGCCAATTTCTATGAAAGCACCCTTTCAGCATCAGCTGTGAGAAAAGATTCGTACTTTTGGCTCGTTCAGGGTGGGAAATGTTTCGACGGTTCTGCATGATGTTGTTCGTTTAGAGTGCTTAAGCATCGAGCCATTGGTATACGTGAGTATCGTATATTGTTACGGGTCAGAAGAGGATACGATATGCGAGATAATAAAAGCGGAAGATGAAGCGGCTTTGGGAGTAGTACCTAAAGAGGTCAGAGTGCTTGATGATTAAATTTTTGCTTTGGCCTGGCTTGATGGGCCAGATACTACACGGGTGTCCCACATATTTTGCACGAAGCTTTTTTAAAAAGACAGAAAGGGAAGGGAAGAAAGGCAGGGAGGTTAACTAGACTATGTCTAGTGTGAGGGAGCGAAAAAAGAGAGAACTCACACGCGCGAAGCAAAGCGCCGCGTATCTACAGTCGGGCACTAAAGTATGTCGCCTTCATCTACTGCAGAAGCGGTTGTGTATCTTTCTGGGCTGATGAGCTGTGAGGCCAGGCTCCCAAGACATTTGCTTCTGTAAAAAGCCGATCGTCCAGTCTATTCAATGCAGACTGGAGAGCCTGGCGTTGTTTGTCAAAGCGAGATCAGTGGCACATGGGATGATCAATGGTCTCTTCACATACACACTATCTCCATTATAATTTCTATTATCAGCAACGCAATCTCAAATTTTGCTAATTTGGGACACCAGTCGTTCGAAATTTTGCTTCTGAAGGTTCGCATGCTTTGACGGGCTGCTTTAAATTGCCAGAATATTGCCCATTTGTGAGGTGGTTCCTTTGCAATGTATTCGAGAGCAGCGCGAAGAGCGGCGTGTTCAGAACCTGTAGATGTGGTGGCATGTGAAATCTTGAACTTGATGAGTCATTGATGACGACCGATCCAGATGGGATAACAAAGGCGCCCGTCGAACTTCCCGAGACCAAACCGTTCGTGTAAACATGGATTCGGTTTGCGTACGAAGTCTGTAAAAGCACCAATGTGAACTGATTAAGAGCCGCATATGACAGGCAAACTTCGCAATTCCTGGAACTGTAATGTACACGAGATGATATTTCAGGGACCGCGAAGGAGATTGCGTTCTTGTTGCGGGCCAGAACATCAGTGGCATAGAGTGATGGTTAGCCATAACTGCTCTGGAAAACGCTTCCTTGGGTATCTTCTCTGACAAGCAAGCGAAATGGTGGTGAGGAAGTCTATATATATGGCGAATGTGAGTCCGGAGTGCATCTACAGCCACATATGTCTTTAGTGGGTGATCTCTGGGATTGGCAGTCGTTGCTACGGTTGAAGCACATGGAGGTAGGCCCGTACATCTTCGCAGGGCTTGGCCTTAAAAGCTCTGTAACACGCGGATGTTAGTTTTGCCAAAATTGGACAGCATTGGTGTCCTACACCACCAGTATCCTAGGAAGAGCGTCCTGTAAAGTGGAAGCTTAAATGCCATGGATGTGTCCCTCGTTTTACGGGCGAGAAACCTTATTGTGTCGGCGATAGAGGTAAGGCTCTTCTTCAGGTCTGAGGTGTGGGGGCAGTTCTGGCACCTCTAGGAAATTTCCCTATATCTAGGGATTTTAGGCCTTGGGGAAGAATTTTCACGTCTAGGGAAAACTTGTCGATTACATAAAAATTCAAAAGTGGGAGAAAGCCCTGCTGCGACCTCCCTACGGCCCCCATACGCGTAACTGCAGACGTGACGGCGTGTTTTGATTTCAGTCAGCACAAATTACGTTCGAATTAGCATGAAAAGTATGACTTGTGGTCGTGCCGCGGCGCAGTGAACCCCTCCCGCCAATTAAATGACAAGGTGTGCATGTTCTGGGCTGGTTAATGGAGCCCAGCTTGTTGTCCACCTATGCGCTATTTGATATATTTATCTGTAACAGGCAAAACAAACGTACGCTGAAATACCAAACAAAACAGCACATGCAAGTCTCTGCACGAGCCGACACAGAAGCGGTTATCTTGTCACTTACTCGTGTATTTTTAATCCTTGTACTTTTCATCATGGGTCTCCCTACAGTCTTCTAATTATGGGACCTTATTCTTTAAAATAATTTTACATGATATATACCATTACTCTTACGCTAATAAATTCTGAATATTCTGAAACAAATTGTGAAACATATATATATATATATATATATATATATATATATATATATATATATACTAGCGCTGAACACGACATGGTGGTCGGGGCACTGCGTAGACGACTATGAACGCAAATATACCTGGAACCGTCCATAGGCAGAGCAACTTTGTACAGAGTCGCACTATAGAGTCCCAGCGATCACATGTTTCAGTGAGCCATGGCATGGAGGTAGTAAAGAAATTTGACGCGTGTACTTGCGTGCTTCGCTGCAAATAACTTATAAGCGCGTAAGCGTGGTGGTCCTACGTTATTACGTCCCTTGCATGCAAGAAAAATTTACTGTGCATACTTTATGCTGTTGCCGTGAAGGGGCACACTGTTTTGATACTGCCACATTCTGTAAAGGTCGTCCGATGCCAACTTCCTTACATTTCGAATAATGTTCCGTGCCAATCTTGGCATTTTGCTGTTGTCCAAAGTATATAAGCGTGCTGGCGTCTTCATCTGTGAATATAGTTTTAAGCAGGAGACTGTGTTGTTAGCCCGAAGAACTTTGGTTAGCACAATCCTGCACTGTAACGTCATTTCAGCCTGAGTGCGGGCACTGAAATATTTAAATTTATAAAAACATGTTTGGAGATTAATTTAAACTGTTAATTTGGAGTCTATTTGCATAACAAAAATGTTTATCGTAACAAAAATTATATTAACAAAGTGAAAAATTGTATCCTAATAATATCTAGGGATATCTAGAAATGTTTTTTTTTATTTTTTTTTTGTCCGGTTCAGGGGAAAACTGGCTTTATAGGTTGACAGCAATGTGTGAGGGCTCCACGAAAATTCTAGTTGAATAATAACGCTTAGGAATTGGTGAGATTTTGTGTATCAGATCACTTTGTGGTCAATGTAAACGGGGTGCCAGGTAATGAACTTGAGGGTAAAAGCCAATAAGGCGCACTTCCTGGTGTAAATGCTGAGGCATTGATCACGTAGATACGTTGATCTCAGGGTCTCTGCTTCTTGGAGCCATGCACATACCTGGAGACATGAAAAACGCAAAAAAAAAAAGCACGGCGTCTGTGTGGATGAAACCAACAGTTTGTTGTTAGCAGCGACCAGAAGAAGTGCACAGCATTTTTCGTATTGTTTTTAATGCACTAGTGTGTAATAATTAATTACCAAACTTTTTAGTTATTACACTTTCAAGTGATATGTCAACACTACACTTTCGAGCGCATTTAAAACATCCGAAGCACCGCGGTATCTCTCGTGTGACTCATTGTTCCGCGCTTGCGTTTTAAAGAAAGCCCACGAATATAAAAAAGCTGACGCCCTCTTCCTGTTGGCCTACTTTATTTTCCTATACGTAATACGCGACATACTTCGAATGGGAATTTTAACTTGCCAAAATGTCGTAAAGTTTATGGCGAATGACTCTTCTTATTTATTGGAGCTACAATTTGGAACCTGACCCCCCCCCCCCCCTTGAGATAAAAAACTGCACGTAATTTCGGACTAACATGGAAGTCTGTCTTTCTTTCTATGCAAGACCTCTGAACCGATTATGTATGCTGGAGATATGGTTTGAGTTTGTGTTCACTTTGTGCGTTATATACAGGGTGTCCCAACTATAATGCATCTAGATTTAAATATCTGCAAATGCCACGCAGCAGAACAGAACCAAGGTTGTTTGCCGTCGCTTCGAGATACTTAGGTTATCTTTTGCATTCCGTCTACTTACATAATTAGTCTTAATTAACTTCTCAAATATTATAATTGGATGAAAAGTGTCAATGAGAAAATTGTAGAGCAACATGAAAAACTCCTGATAGAGCTTTATATTGCTCAATAAGTCCTCCATAAAAGTTTTTTTCAAGCGTGAAAGAAGTCGCGCGGCAATTTTGCGTGTATTCGTGGGCTTCTTTCACGCTCAGAAACACGTGTGTGTGTGTGTGTGTGTGTGTGTGTGTGTGTGTGTGTGTGTGTGTGTGTGTGTGTGTGTGTGTGTGTGTGTGTGTGTGTGCGCGCGTGCGTGTGCGTGTGTGTGTGTGTGTGTGTGTGTGTGTTTGTGTGTGTGCGTGCGTGTGTGTGTGCGCGTGCGTGTGTGTGCGCGTGCGTGTGTGTGTGTGTGTGTGTGTGTGTGTGCGTGTGTGTGTGTGTGTGTGTGTGTGCGTGTGCGCGTGTGTGTGCGCGTGTGTGTGCGCGCGTGCGCGTGTGTGTGTGCGTGTGTGTGTGTGTGTGTGTGTGTGTGTGTGTGTGTGTGTGTGTGTGTGTGTGTGTGTGTGTGTTCGTGTGCGTGTGTCTTTGTGTGTGCATGTGCGTGTTTTCTTCAGCTCACCGGCGCATTTTCTTTTTGTATATCGTATTGAACCTGCTACTAACCACATTATAGGAAACTGTTCTTGGAAACGCAGTTCGATTGATTGCTTGAAAATTTCTTTTTAAATTATCTGCGACGTGCGTTCGCTCAGAAAGTGGTGTCTCTGCGAAGCAGCCGCAGCTCTCCTACGTAGCGGAATATATTCGGAACGGCTTTCACTTCCGTCGGTCGCCCTCCTTCAAGGCTCCAATATTTGAAATAAGCGAATATTCGACTGTTCATAATAGCGAATTCTCGTATTGAATACGAATCAAATAGCACACTATTTGATTCGTATTTGAAATTTCGAATATGGCACACCCCTAATAACAGTGCTAAAAATTTTTGACGCTTCTTGTGGTAGCTGCTAACAAGATACAGCTGGTTTCATCTACATAGAAGAGTCTGTTTTTTTTTTTTTGTTAAAAAATATTGGTGTGTGGTAGCTGGGACATTAGCTAGCGAGAATAAAGGAACAGAGGGACACAATTTTTGATTCGCGATAAACAATTATATTATCAAAGAGAAAAGTAAAAAAAAATTGGAGGGCGCTTAAGCTTCGCCTTTAAGAGTGGAACGCGATAGCATTCAAAGATCCCTGAATGCTTGTCAGGTTTCCCGGCAACTGCAGCTTTCTTTTTTCCACCTTCGCGTCTGCGTGGCTGCCATTTTACGCTGCCGAGGAGCTGAGCGCCATCTGGATGGTGTTTTTGCAAGTAACCTACCTGGGCGTGCCACTGTTGGTATGGTACAAATGCTGCAAAAGGGGTTTGTGTTTGAGTTTCCTCGTAACAGAAGTGTGTTTTCTCGTACATTCAAATTACAATTCGACGCTATCAAGTCTGTAGGTTGTGGTTAAGTCGCACTTTACAATTTTTGTGATGGAGTTTACTTTGAGAAATTCAATTATTTCACCAACAACTCTGCGCCACGCGGAGGGCCTGCGTGGTCGGGGTGGTTCGGTATGATTTTCTCACCCACGGACGTCGGCGCGACTACGCCGACACCGACAACGGATTTTCGGCAACACGGGGCCCTTAACGCTTTCGCGTTAAATGTACGTAGATTCCTCCGGTGGGATCCGAACCCATAAACTCCCCATGACGCACGTGGGTTTAATTGCCATTTGCATGCTTGTAAATAGACAGGGACAGATGATAGATTGAAGAAGGGAACTACTTTAACATCTGCTTTATTCAGCCACGTACCACTCGACTGGCGGAATGCGCTTTCCTTTACCTTGACATCGATGCTCTCAGGAATAGGGCCGGTACAATGTAAAAATTCCTTTCGCTAGATTCTGTTCCTTTGTTATCATCCACCATTCACGGCCGGCCGATCCCGGAAATAACGTCCGGAGCACTGACGAAGTGCGAAAAGGAATAGCATTGGGATAGAATCGTTACATTATCCCGGCTTAGGTTACCACATCCAGGAATTTGGAATATAGGGGTTACTTCGCATGTTCCACAACATGAGCAACTCAAACATATTTGTTTCGCCTTTGTATTCATTGTACCTCTATAATACCTCCTGTGCGGAAAGTGCTCTTTTATTCATTTTATTATTTACGAGAAACTTGTTTTACCTTCTTTGTTCACAGCTCTATCCTATGCGGTCTTTCGTTGCGTTACGCAAGTGCTTTGCTGTTCGGGGGATGCGAAATTTTGAGCAAATCTCACTTGAAAGAAATTGTTTACCCCGTGTTTTTTTTAGATACGTTTTCAACTGTCACAAATGCTATTTTACGAAAAAGCGCTGCTAATTTCATGTGTTTTTGGGCGTCTGGTGTTCTCATAAAAGACACATGCCCCGTAAAGTGACTTCCCTGCAATGCAGCTTTACAAAAGGGCCTGTTTCACCACAGAAACTTTGCACATTTAATTGAAACTTAACACGTACGAAGATTGAGTCATAGTGACTATGCCTTTTCAGCAATTCGGGCCGATTCATTTCTCCGGTATGAATTTTTAAATAGTGCTACGGAGTTTCCAATGGTGCATGAAAGTGGCCATTGAACCCAGAAATTTATTGCACTTAACTCAAACTTCGCACATGGTGAGATGGTGACATGCGGATTATTTAAGTGAGAAGATCTTGGTGTACAAAGAAGCGTTGTTCTGTAGTCAATTTTTGAAATTCGTTTGTCATTGAATGACGCCCGCACAACATCCGCTACCGATAGATGACGCTAGTGATCAATGACCAACATTTCTGGACACACAGCGGCTGCGCGGGCGACGTCGCTCGGGTCAGCCCACTTTGATAACACAGGCAGTTGCACAAGATGACCACGGGCTAAAAACATAAAGGAAAAAAAAAAAAAACGGAACACACTGTAACTTTGACTTAAACTGGAAGTGTACTTTTTTGGCCATGTTTTGATAGTCGCGTACTGCAACTTTTTCTTCTTTTGTCGTTGCTCTGTACTCGGCAATCTCCACTGAGCGCAGTAGCTCACGGATGACACTTTATTCTCTGCATAAGCGAGCGCACGGGCGAACTTTCAGGCTCACGACAGTGAGAGCAAAGGTCCTTCCAGCGTGCAAAAATGCCGCTTTGGTCACTTGGCTTGTGCGTTCACCAAATCAGTAGAATGGCTGCAGCTGCACGACGCCAGTTCTCACCAGCTGAAAAGGAGGGCATCGTGGTCCTCAGTTTATATGAGAGTTCAAGGAGACACAGAGGCCACTTCGTTACCGCATACGGTCGATCATCCAGATCGCCGTGTACCTGCGCGCGCCACGTTCGGGGCAGTATTCAACCGCTTCCGTTCCATGCACCGGGTCTGTCCAGGTTTCAGAAAAGAAAGCGTCCTGCAAAAAAAAAAAAAAAATCTGGGGCTTTACATGTCAAAACCACAATACGATTATGAGGCACGCCGTAGCGGGGGACTTTGGATTAATTTCGACCACCTGGGGTTCTTTAAAGTGCACCTAATTTAAATGCACAGTATACGGGCGTTTTTGCATTTCGCCTTCATCGAAATGCGGCCGCCATGGCCGATATTTGATCCCGTGACCTCGTGCTTAGCAGCGCAACACCAAAGCTACACTAAGCAACCTCGGCGGGTAAATCCTGCCAACGAAGTAGGGACTTTGACATCGCTGTCCTAGCGTACGTCAGCATTAGTTCATAGGTAAGCATAAGAGAAATCGCGAGGGCCTCTGGAAAAGGCGCAACGTCATCTTTGAAGGCTCTCTCCAATCCATACCATGTAGGCACACATAAAGAACTGACATTCAACTGGTTACTTCCAGAAACGCCTAGGTTTGTGCAGTTGCTGCCGGCCTCAGTATAACCAGTTAGGGCTCATTTTTATTACATAATGTTCTTTAAACGAATAAGCCGCATTTTTGTTTTCTTGGAACACAAATGTTAATTAACTACCCCAACGCTTACCTATGTTGCAATCATATGAAGTCGAGGAAAGCTTAGCGAAAGTTATGTTGGCTTCATTTAATATGTATAGCTAATAAGAGCAATGGAAATGAAAGTGGGCGAAAACTTCGCGCAGGTGGGAGCCGAACCAATAGAGAGTTTTAGATTAGGGGGACGCAAGCGTAGGGGCCCGCTAGCGCTTGGGGCCGCGGTACTGCGCACGCGCAGACCGGTCTGAGCGTGCGCAGTACCGCGGCCCCAAGCGCTAGCGGGCCCCTACGCTTGCGTCCCCCTAATCTAAAACTCTCTAATGTCATCCACATTATGCGTGCGGTGCTTTACCAATTCAGGGTATACCGCGACGACTATCCTCCCGTGTAGTTTCTTGTGTATTTGTGTTGTGCATAGCATTAGCCCTGAGAGCGTTAGCCAGCACCACTTGTGGCCAAGACGGCGGATATGGCCCATTCCTTCAACAGCTTGCAGGCGCCACGTAGAATGTGAACTTAAGAGCAGGCAACTGGTCTGTGCCTGCGGTTGAAAGGATGTACCAGAAGGATAAGCGGACTGAGCAGCGTGAGCCATGACTATGTTTATTGGGGACAAAAAGGCAGTGACACGTGGAAAGCACTGCAAAGTGGCACAATGCCATAAAATTGTAATAGCAGGGATACTTTCCGACGTCGTATGTAGGTTCACGAGAAGCAGCGTATACGAGAATACTAGCGCCGGCACGAGGAGGGCGTGGACGTCGGATAATACATAGGCGGGGCACTCTTTCCGAGCGTTGCACCACCCGGCAATAAAAGATTCGCGTTACACACGCGTGCACTATAATGCTTTGTTTGTTAGACAGACAGCCTGTAATTTTGTTTCCGTTCTTTGTGGTGATGGAGATTTGTGTTGTCTTTAACGTTGCTTTTCTCATTCTTTCTTCCTCTCTCTCTCCTTTATTATGGACACCATTATAAAATGACGAAATTCCTGTTCAGCATGTAATGTGTTCTTATGCGCGCGTCGTGACGCACTACAAGCATGCGCTAATGTGTTTCCTCGGGCGTAACCAGCTCACATATTTTACAGCAGCGTAAGCTGTTATGGGCTCATTCCAATAGCCGTTCCGGGTCGCGATGATGCCGCAGCCGGCGTCCGCCGCGTAACCGCTATCGCCGGAAACGCGAAAAAGTACCCGATTCCCGCCGGGATCGAGCCCGCGCCCCCTGCGTCAGAGCCGGATACTCTACCACTGAGCAACGCAAGCTCTTGCTATCGGGCCGCGGAAAATGCCCATATATAAGGCAAGCACGCAGGGGGAAACGACTCAAGCCTCGGCCAGTATATATGGTGGCGCCATCTAGGTAAGATGCCTGCAAACGCAGCGTCCGCAGGCGCAGACGACGATATGCGATTCAGACGAGGCGGGGTCTTTCTACTTCGGTGGCCGCTGCGTATGGCGCGGCCGCACAGGCACTATCTTGAAAACGATCTGCGATGGGGACAGAGTGCGCCGAGTACTCAAAGCTTCGTGTACGCTGTTTTCGCCGCTTAGTTCACGTTGATGCTAGAGGCAACACAAAGGTCAATTCGCTCGCTAGTTCTGCCGCGCTTCCGCACTCCTGCAATTCGACAGCGAGTGTGCGCGCTCATCGAGTGAGATGTGGTCATGTTTGCTTGTTAATTATTACGGTTGTTATTATTAATAATTAACATTGTAATTATTACAATGTTAATTGTTACGGCTGGGTTAATTAACCTTTGAAGACCCTGCATGCAATAACCACGATATGACCAACAGAGAGATCCCCTGCGGGATTGTTTTAACCTTCTTGTCAGACGACGGCGTCTCTGAATGAACAATATGCTTTGACCTTGGTCGTGCCCTGATGGGCAGAGGTGTGCCGTCAGTGCGCTTCGCGGCTTCCTATATAGTACACAGCAATCTCATGGACTTCACCTGAGTACCAGTTCAGTGTTATGCATTCCACTTATTATGACGCATAAGTTTTGATGTGCAATTGTGCCAGTGTCATGTGGTGAAATGCACCAAATAAATAGTCCACCAGTGCTGCCGGTGTTGTGATGCCCGTGATGATGCTACTTACGTGCTTGTGATTTGTGTTATTTAGTGCGCAGTGTTTGCTTTATTATTTTGTTATTTGTTAAGTTCTCCTTGTTTTCTATCTTTTTCTTTTCCTGTGCAACGCGTTTAGTACTTCAGAATAGCCCGTCCTATAGAGACCTTACCATTTTTCTTCTTTTACTAAGTATTACATTATACAATAGCGTCGACGTATACGCTGTTTGCAATATTAAACAAATTTTATGTATTCGCTTTCGCAATTTCTAGAAAGCGATAGTTTATTTATGCCGCAAGGCAAACCAACGCTGCAGCCAAGGAATTGTGAGAGATGATGTTCAAATATTTGACTCATAGAGCAGCTTTTACGTGGGATTGTACGTTACGTCGGCCGTATCATTGAGAGATATGTAAACAATAATCTGCCCCTAACACTACGAAAAGTAAACAAGGAAAGTCTAACTGCGCTCTTCAGGTGCAGCAATCGACGCGTAATAGACATCCGCTCTCCTTACTTGTTCTCGGAAAATTTCTTGTACCTCTTCTGTCTTTTCTCCGAAACGTCTGGCTTCAAAGCTAATAGCTGTGGACCGATTTTACATCGCTGCGATTCTTGCGAAGAAAAATAGGTACACCTCGCGGGTGTACTTTTCCGGCTGTGCTTCGACCAGGGAGCTTGCTCGCCTGTGAGTCGGTTGTGCTGATCGCAGTTGGCAAACGGGTGTCTATGCTGCATGCATATACGTATATACACGAGAAGGAAGGGAGCCGAGGGGCCCGATTTAGTAATCATATCATAAGAAGCCAACAAACACAGACACCAAGGACGGCATAGGGGAAATTACTTGTACTTATTAATTGAATTAAATAAATGATGAATTAATGGAAATGAAAGTGGATGAAAAACAGCTTGCCGCAGGTGGAGAACGATCCCACGTCTTCGTATTGCGCGTGCGATACTCTTACCAATTGAGCTACCACGGTGCCGTTTTCCCATCCACTTTCTGGGCTATTTATGTATTTACTACTAGAATTAACCCTGGGAGTGTTAGCCAGCGCCACCACTCACAAACCTTGGCGGCGGATGGGGAACATCCTGTCTGCCGCAGGCGTCACGAGCACGTGATCTTTTTGGGTGAAAACAACTGGTCAATAAACCCACATATGCTACCTGAAGGCATATTACCTGAGGGCTCGTTCATATAATGAACGATCCCCTCGGTTCCATTCCTTCTCGTTCGCTTGTGCCACCTGGTATTGCCACCTGCTGCGTATTGCCACCTGGTGTGCCACATTTGGTATTGCCACGCGTGAAAGTATTGTCGCCACGGGCCCTCGACAAAGGTGACAGCGGCCTTGTGAGGGGTTTTTGCAATGGGTAGAAAGTGCTTCATTCCGACCTGCAATTCTGGATGCCGGACTTGTGCAGAGCGTGTGCCTCTATACAAAGCGCCGTCCGACAGCGGTCGTCTAGAGCAGTGGCGCCGTGCAATTCCGAGGGCAGACAAAACTCATAGACCCATTGCTCTCACAAGTTGTCTCGCCAAATCCTTCGAAAGCTTTCTGAATATTAGGTTAATGTTTACACTCGAGTCCCGTGAACTTCTCGATGTCTACCAATGTGGTTTTAAAAAAGCATGCTCAATAGCTTACCATTTCGTTCGCCTTGAAAACACAGTCCGAGAAGCTTTCATGCACAAACAACGCTGTCTGGCAGTTTTCTTTGATATGGAGAAAGCTTACGATACCACTTGGAGGAATGGGGTTCTCCGCCACCTTGAAGACCTATAGGAATCCGCGACAGGATGCTGAAATGCCGGAAATACTTCCTCTCCGATCGTTCATTTAAGGTACGCCTGTGTTCAACCCTATCGAGCAACTTCGTTCAAGAGAATGGAGCGCTGCAGGGTTGTGTTTTAAGTACTAGACTCTTCACAATAAAAATGAACTCCATCGCAAAAATAACCCAGAAGTCCATTAGGTATTCTGTCTATGTTGATGATCTTCAAATTGTATGCACGTCCTCCAGCTTGCCAACATGTGAGAGACAGATATAACTCACATTGAACAAACTCGCGATCTGGGCCGACAGAAATGAATTCAAGTTTTCGCCGCAAAAAACAGTTGCTGTTCTTTTTTCACTCAAAAGAAGCTTACAGGTTCATCCTTCCCTGCACCTAAATGAAACAATACTCCCAGTAAAACAAGAACACAGATTTTTAGACATTACATTTGATAAAAAAACTCACATTCCTGCCGCACATAAACAGTCTGAAAGTCAAAGCTTCCCGAGCTCTGAACATACTCAGTACACTCAAAGAAGTGCTGGGGGTCTGATAGAGCATACCTTCTACACATTTATCGTTCTCTGGTACGTTCTTGTCTAGATTACGGGAGCATAATCTATGGTTCAGCAAGACCTTCATATCTAAAGCGATTATACCCAGGTCATAATCTATGTCTGCGCCTTTCATGCAGAGCATAATGCAAAAAATGTAAGGCGTGCAGGCACGGGCACAAGAGAAGTGGACAACACACTTCTCTTGTGTCCGTGTCTACACGCCTTACATTTTTTGCATTATGAATCCTTACCAACTAGCTCAGTCTAAGTTTCATGCGGAGCATACAGAACGTCCCCTGTAGTAAGCATGTATGTAGAAGCAAATGAGCCCTCGCTAGACAATAGAAGAATAGCACTCACATGGGCATATGTTCTTAGAATCAGAGCGCGAACACATCTTTGTTATCTGATCGTCACAACTTGTTTTTCTTGAATGCTGTTCACCAATAGACCCCAAGCAATAAGACCATTGCTTTTGCGCTTTGAAGAGATATGCCACGAACTGCATATATTGGGCACATTACATGACACTGCATAAAACCACGTCACACAGCCTCCATGGTACAGTTTTCCGTCTGTGTGTGATCTCACTCTAACACAATTCAACAAAAGACAAACCCCTAGAGAACATGTCATACAAGAATACCTCGCAGTTAAAGAAAAATACAATAACTACGCTGAATTTTTCACAGATGGTTCCAAAGCTGCAGCTTACATCGGGAGTGCAGTAGTGGAGGATAACTGGTAAAAAAAAGCAAGACTTCCTTAGTGTGCGTCAATATTTACGGCTGAGTGTTCCACTGTGTTGGTAGCTGTCGCGACAATAAAACGAGAGAACAGAGAGAACAGCATCATCTACACTGTAATCAGAGCGCTACACTCCAGAAGTACAGTCATGCCGTTATTTGGGGAAGTAATACATAATATAACGAGGATAACAACACAAGGACATAACATAAAGCTATGTTGGGTTCCGAGTAACGTAGGAATTGATGGAAATGGAGGCTAAATGTAAAAACGCCCGTGTGCTTGCGTTGTAGTGCACATTAAAAAAACCCAGGTGCTCGAAATTCATCCAGAGCCCTCCCCTACGGCGTGCCTAATAATCAGAACTGGTTTTAGTCCGTAAAACACCAGAAAGAAGAATTGATGGAAATGAGAGAGTAGACCAATGCGCTGCACAAGCTCAGACCAATGAAATAGAGAAAATAAGCACCTCCCATAAAGATTGCATGAAGTTAGTATAGAGCAAACTGAGGGACAAACGGCAGTCTACGTGGAGTAATGAAATAAATAACAAGATACAAACAATAAAACCCTTCCTAGGAGAATGGAAGTCATGTACACATCAGGAACGGTTTTTTGAAGTTATATCATGTCGGTTTGCGAATTGGACACACGCACCTCGCACACAACTTCATTCTGACAAAAGAACAAAAGCCTGGTTGTGAAAAATGCAGAGATGATCTGACAATAAACCACATCTTATTCTCGTGCACAGAACTTGAAACACTGAGGAAAAAATATTTTACCCCATTTTACAACGGGCACATTCCTTTTTATCCAGCATTGATTTTAGGTGAAAATGCACTTGTTGATATTACATGTTTTTAGCTTTTTAGAGGAAGCCGGGGTCCTTCAAAAATTGTAAATGCTGACTGTGTGCTTCGTTACATATTGTGGTACACCTTATCCACCTTCTCATATCTGAGAAGAAGGCTGAGGTCTTTATCCAATTTTTGTGGATCCTCAGTGCCCTTAGCCAGACAAGGACTCACTGAGCTGGCCCAACCCCTTTAAAGAAACTACCTTTTGTTTGGCGCATGATAGCCTTAGCTGCTTATGCGCCACTTAACCCAATACAACACAACACAGTCCTCGATTTTTTTTTATATTAAGGAGACAATACGGTGCTAACGTTGGCAATAAAACCGGCAGTCGTTTCATTATAATATATGCGGACGTAAAACACGTGAAAAATGGAATTTTACCCCGTCATACGTTGAACGGACGTTTCCTTTATTATGTGAAAGGGAAGTAAATCTGTTTTTCTAACACGGATACTCCATCTGTATAGTTACACTTCTATGTCCGTTTCCCGGTTGCACACATTGAATGCACACCAAGCATCATCCATGCAATGATGTGCGAATGCATGGAATATCTACAGGTCAAGTAAGATATAGCAAAAAATGTCGCAGTAATCGTAGCTAGAATGTCAAGCACTGCCAGCAAAGAGGTGATACAATCGCTATATGCAGCAAATGTATACACCTATAAGCGCTGTAAAAAGTAACTGAAAACACAATAAAAAAGCAGGAAATTTCTATTTTCCCTACACGATGATCTTTAGCGGGAACAACAAACTATTTCATTTAGATTTTTCTTTCTGTTTATGATGAAAGGCAGTTTTAATTGGTTTTAACAGAAATGGACATAAATTTTGTCATAAATAAATACTAGCGAGCAAAAAATTTTTTTCTCACTATTTTTAATGAACATTTGGGTGCAACTTCAAATCCCAGATAAGTGAGGCTGGCAGATCTCATAGGCCTAGCCAATTAGCCTTAATTTCTGCAAAAAAAGTACAGCTGCTCATCAGGCCAGTCAATTCTATTCGGAACATGGCTATATATTGTGCTAGGGTTGAGGCTTGATTAATGTCCTTAAGTACCGGGTGTCTTGTTGTTTCTCATATGTTCGATGTATCTTTGTTATCGGTACTAGTATGATCTGTTACAACCGCTTTACAGCCTTTGACGCATTCACGAACTCTTGAAATATATCCAGTGACTTGTGCCCAAGTCTGTTTTGTTGTTTTGTTTCGTAAATTACGGAAGAAGTTAGTATTGGTCACTACAAAGGCTAGGTGATATAACAGATTTTCCGTATTACGAATTGTCAGTTTTTCCCAGTTCTTCAATTTCCTAATTATCGAAATGAAGGGGACAACATTCTACCAGCAGTTTTTTGCGTAATCCAAAGGTACAGTGCAGACACAAGCTCATAATATAAACGAGACATGGCGAAATGTAGTAGCTACTATAGACACGTGACACCCGTCCATGTCACGGTATAAATGATATGATCTGAGGCAAATCCAAGAAACCCTAGCCACAGTCTGGCGGCCATTAAAGATACTTGATAATTACGCCTGCATGGTAAAATTTATTCTACCAAATCTACCCGCCTGGCTAATTATATCAGCAGTAATAATGCACTAATGCAGTTTGCGTAGCTGGTAAAACAGGTATATAGATAAAAAAATCACAAATCAAAATTTGTGATTTGTGATTGTAGCAATTTTCCTACCGTGTCATGAGTTTACGCAGTCACGATAATTTACGCGGA
The DNA here is from genome assembly GCF_013339745.2 of Dermacentor silvarum. Classification (NCBI taxonomy): domain Eukaryota; kingdom Metazoa; phylum Arthropoda; class Arachnida; order Ixodida; family Ixodidae; genus Dermacentor; species Dermacentor silvarum. Next base: position 145,047,806 of record NC_051154.1, read on the forward strand.
TGCTCTCTCATTCGTCCGAAGTGTTTTCAATGCTATGAGCGTTTATATGCCGAGTGGAGCAATTTGTTTCAACGCCTTTCCTCCATGCATTACACATTAGGTAACCCGTCGCCGTTGCTCAGTTAGCTAAGGCGTTGCGCTGCTGAGCACGAGGTTGCGGGATCGAATCCCGGCCGCGGCGGCCGCATTTCGATGGAGGCGAAATGCAAAAACGCCCATGTGCTTGCGTTGTAGTGCACATTTAAGAACCCCAGGTGGTCAAAATTAATCCGGAGCCCTCCACTACGGCGTGCCTCATAATCAGAACTGGTTTTGGCACGTAAAACCCCAGAAAGAAGAAGTACACATTAAGTACAAGGACTTTTGTGAAAAACTGCATCGGTACAGTACGTATCCCAAAATACGAGGAATGGTAGACGCGCCCAACGAAAGCGTTTGGAAACAGCCACGTGCAATAAAGATTAGATTAGGAACGAGAAAATAATGCCGAATAAAAACGGCATGCATACGGTGCAAGGCACAAGAGGTAGAACGTTTGAATGCAGTCAGGCAAAGCGAGACGTGAAGTACAAGAAGACTAACTGCCATCCGAGGCCGAATGGAAGACACGGTGCGCGATACCAAACGCAAGCACCGTTCACGCGACAGGCAAATCACAGTTGAAGCAGCGCCGTCCTTCTCAAAGACGCCTCGTATAGACGCGTATCGGAATTTTCTCCCAGAGCGTTGCTAATAACTGGGATATAAAGTGTGGTCTTTTGACATTCCCCTTAGTATTTCTGAGTCAACATTGCTCACACTAACTCTTGATTGAAGCGCACCTTGCACGTTCGCATTATGGCGACAGTAAAGAGACACGGAGCCCGTACCGAAGACTTGGGCACGCACCCAAAAAAACGCAACGACGGCGAATCTACTACCGGTACAAATATTCCATGCGCGTTTCCAGCAGTCGAAAGCTGCCGCAAGACATTTACTTTGTCTCAGATCATGGCACAATATGGGAGATGAGCACGAACGCCTGCCACCAGCGCTGTTTGTTCTTGCCAGTCATCATGGCCATCGCGGAACGCTGACGATTTTATTTTACTTCGCTATGGGCAGTTAATAGCTCGGCATACGGGTATCCCTGTAACATAACGGCAGCTTGTAATATTACTCTCCAAGCGACGGAAACGAAAATAGAATAAGAAAAAAGTCGCAGTTGCTCCCGAAAGGCGAAGCATCGATTGCGATAGCAAATTAGTAGACAGCTATACGAAGTAAGGATAGCAGTTTTATCGGCCATATAAACTTGTAAACATTCGCTTCTAACTAAATTAAATAGCATGGTGTCACGTGCGCACAAACAAACATGAACACATCTCACTCGGTGACCGCGGACACTCGCTGTCAGAACGCTGGAGGGAGGAAGCGCGGCAGCAGCCGCGAGCGAATTGACCTTCGTGGTGCCTCTCGCTTCAACGCGAACTAAGCGGCGAGAACACAGCGCACACGAGGCCATCAACACTCGGCGCACTCTGTCCCGATCGCAGATCGCTTTCAAGATAAGGCCCGTGGGCCCGCACCATACGCAGCCGCCGTCGGAGTAAAACAACCCCCACCCTCCCTCCCCTCCCCCCGGTGCCTTGCGCGCGGCGGACGGCGCGCTTCCTCCCTGCTTTCCTCTCATGCGCACGCGAGATTGAGCCACCACCGTCGGCTCACCCTCGCACACTTTAACTCGCACATACAGCATACGGCGGGCGGCGGCGATATTATCACCCTTAGACATTATACGGAACATCACGGCGACGCCGATGATGACGGTAGAAATACGTCTAGAGTTTCTTTATACTTGCTATCGCAATAAAAAAAAAAAGGTTCGCGTCCCTCCAATTGAAAAACTCGCGATGCTTTTGAAGAAATATAAAAGTTTCCTTGGATCAGCTTTGTAAAACTACTGCAGACCATTTTCTTTTGATGTGCATAAACATGAAAAAAAGTTATCACAAAAATAAAACGCACTACGAAGTGGTATCTTGAGGTCGGAATTTGTAAATTCAGTGGGCTTCGTGGTGCCCTGTGTGCTCATGCAATGCTTTTCGCGTTGCGCTTCCACCAAATTTTGTTTTTGATTGGATTCTTGAAGTTGCCCATGATCGTTGCCCGTTCTCCAGAAAATGAAGGGAAAAACTTAATGTACTGTTAACTACCCATGTATTCGTGTTCATTGACGAGTTAATTTCATTTCAATGAGAGACTCACCTAGTTCTACGGGAACATGTAACGACATATTACAATGCTCTGGTGGGCTAGTTGGTACATGTTCATAGCTGAAAACCGAGGACGAAAACAAGACACGATAAGAGAGGCGAGCAAACATGGGCTCACGGCTATGTGCATTCCGCGTCAGTTATTCACCTGCGAGGGATAGTAGGAGTGTGCGTGTTTGGAAGTGGGAGTTTAGAAGTGAACTGAGATGTCAGAAATCATGGCCGCCATGCGGGTGATGCATATTAAAAGAGAAGCAGATGTCGACTGGGGATACCGAGTAGAATCAATTGAAATATACCCGCCGCGGTGGCTTAGCGGCTATGGTGTTGCGCTGCTAAGCACGAAGTCGCGGGATCAAATCCTGGCAGCGGCGGCCGCATTTCGATGGGAGCGAAATGCAAAACCACCCGTGTCCCGTGCATTGGGGGCACGTTGAAGATCCCCTGGTGGTCAAAATTAATTCGGAGTCCCTCACTACGATGTGCCTCATAATCAAATCGTAGTTTCGGCACGTAAAACCACATAATTTGAAATCAAGAAAGATGAGTAGAGCGTGTAGATTTTTATCTTTTATTTCATCGATTGTGTTACGGAGCGCGTATATAGGGCGAGGGTCGAACTCTTCCCATGCGTAAAACCAAATTGTTTAGGATGAAGTCGAAATATTATCGACGGAAATTTGAAAAGTCGTTCTACAATTTTCCCTGAAATGGAGTTAATTGCAAGAGGCTAGTATGGTGAGATTGAATAGGGTGGTCGGTTAGATTTTCCAATAAAGAACGTGCGATCTTTTCGCCAACAAATAGGGAAGTGCATTAGTTTTAAACAAGAATTAAATATGAAAGGGAAATATGGCGGGTACTATTGAAGAATAAATTCAATACGGAAAGAGTGAGCCGGTTCAGCCCCTAAGAAGAGTACATGTTGCCTAACGTTACTGCATGTTTGATTTCTACAATGGTGATAAGCACGTCGTTAGTCGGATTGTGGTAAGTTGTAGCTATTATTTGCCAGAGCCGACTGTGATAATCATTGTCAGTGGATGGATCATCTGTATGAATTTGTGTAGTTAACAACTCATCGTCATGTAAAATTGTGTAAATGACTTTATTGGGCTGAAGAAGTAACCGGGCTGCTCATGCTATTCCCTTAGCCGGTATTGTCAAGGCTCATTAAATCCTGGAGCTGTGCTTCCTGGATGAAGTCCTAGAGGCTGTCCAGTAGTTTTGTTCGCTCTGGCGGCCATCTCGTGTGGTGTAAGATACTAGTTGTGAAACCACCGTCCGGAAGTGGAAACGATGGAACTTAATAACACAATAATAACGGTTCAGCTCCGGCTTTCGGTTGAGTTCCGGTTCATTTCGACACCCTGATCACGAGATATGTATAGTAGTGACATTCACAGTGCCAGATAATGTAGCACAAGCTCAAGGGCCAACACAAAGCAGGCTCCTAGTTTCAGGCAAAGAACAATACTGGGGATTGGCACTTTATGGTTGCTGCCATTGGAACTGCTTAACGTGGTCATTGACTCGGGGCTGCGGAGCCAGTTTCTTTTTCTTTTTTTTTCACGAGTTTGAGCTTGAGTTGATGTGTTATTTAAACTTAAACACAACCTTGCCACAAATATCGGGTGGTGGTGGTGGTGGTGGTAAACATTTATTAAGGTGTTATTTACACAGAGGTTGTTCGGGAAAACCAGCCCTTAGTGGGCCAGCTCCCTACAATACTAGGTGGAGTCCCTATTCAGGGACCCCATTGGTCGTGGCCGCTGTCGTGACACGCTGGACCATGGCCTGTTGAGCCGGAAGGTCCAGGCAGCCGAGCAGGGCCGCCTCCCAGTCCTCTCGGGTTGGGTTGGGGTTGGGGGTTAGAGAAGGATTGAGTTGGCATGCCCATACCATGTGGTAAGTGTCAGCCACCTCCCCACAGTACTGGCAGAGGCCGGAAAAGGAAGAGTCGAAGTGTTTGAGCACTGCCGGGCACAGTAGCGTATTCGTGAATAGGCGAAGAATTCTCTCGTCCGCCTTCTTGAGCCCTTTGGAGAGCGCAGGAAAGCGGCGGTGAGAGTCCCGATAATGGGTACTTATGTCTTTAAAAGTGAGAATAGGAGGATTATATTCTGGATCAGAGTGGTCATCGGTGGAGGAGGCAGTTGCCCGGGGAATGAGTGCGCGGGCGGCAGCATGGGCTGCCTCATTGCCTGTGAGTTCCTGATGGCCGGGGGTCCAGATTAGTGAGCGGGGAGAGGGGTCACCTACCCGCGGGCAAGGTCGAAGAATTTGAGCAGCTAGGGGTGAGATCCATCCCAGCTGGAAATTTCGACAGGCTCCTCTGGAGTCAGATATGATGGTTTTGGAAGCGTCATGTGAGATAGCTAGGGCTATGGCCACCTCTTCAGCATGGGTAGCATTGGGTGCACGGAAGGAGAGACCATCCACCTGCCTGTCTTGGTGGACTACGGCGGCCGTATACCAACCCCCATGGTAAGGGCCGGCGATGTCCGTGTAAAATACGCTTTGTTTGGAGCCGTAGTGGCGTCGGAGGGCAAGAGCCCGCGCCTGCCGGCGACCAGTGTGTGACTCATGGGACATATTGGTGGGGAGGGGTCGAACATGGATCGCGTATTTCCAGTGTTCGGGCACTCGTACCCGCTCCTGTGTGTGGAATTCATGCCTGATGTGTAGGCGATCTAGGAGTCGTCTGCCTGACGGGGTCTGCGCCAAGCGGGTGTATTGATTTGTCAAGTGAGCCTCCCGAAGCTCCCGGTAGGTGTTGACCACCCCCAAGGCAAGAAGTCTCGCATTGGAGGTGGAGATGGGGAGATCTAGGGCTCGCTTGATGATATTGCGGAGGGTGACCTCCAAAAAATCTTCATCGTGTTTCCGTAAGTGCAGGTACGGAGTCGCATACAAGATGCGACTCGTGACAAAAGCTTGCGCGAGACGAAGCGCATCCTTGCTTTTGAGACCCCCCCGCTTGTTGGAAACACGGCGGACCATGCGGCCCACCTGTTCTCCAACCTTACGGAGTTTGTGAAGTGTTGTCTCTACTCGGCGGTGTTTGTGTATGTGGAGTCCAAGGACACGGATCTCCTGTGCCTCGTTAATGGGTCCACTATGTAGGAAAAGGTTAATGGACGAAGTGCACTTCGGCATGGGCCGAATGTGCACGAATTCTGACTTCTGTGGGGAGCATTGGAGGCCGCAGTATGCCGCATATTCGTCCACTATATGGGCTGCGGCTTGCAGGCTGTCCTCCATGTTGCCCAGGTTGCCGTCTGTGGCCCACAGGGTGATGTCGTCGGCATAAAGCGCATGCTTTACCCCGTCGACAGCATCCAGCTGGGCCGGGAGCTGTACCATAGCTAAGTTGAAAAGGAGAGGCGACAACATGTATAGTATACAACATGTATAGTAGTGACATTCACAGTGCCAGATAATGTAGCACAAGCTCAAGGGCCACCACAAAGCAGGCTCCTAGTTTCAGGCAAAGAACAATACTGGGGATTGGCACTTTATGGTTGCTGCCATTGGAACTGCTTAACGTGGTCATTGACTCGGGGCTGCGGAGCCAGTTTCTTTTTCTTTTTTTTTTCACGAGTTTGAGCTTGAGTTCATGTGTTATTTAAACTTAAACACAACCTTGCCGCAAATATCGGGGGCATACTGCGCTCTTGGCCACACCAAAGTATGTCTGTTGCAAATTTCCGTCGCAATACGGGCATTTTGAGCCACTATCATTCACTTTCATTCAGACGGGGACAAATGGCATGACTCGAGACAATCGGAACAATCTTGTGTCCTCGGCAGCAGTACCTGAGCGCCTACGTCGGGACCATATCCAGCGGTGACCGTTGATACATTAGCGGTAGCATCAGTCAGTGGGCGTTTTCAACTGCAACTCAGCTGGTTGCTACCTGAGTTTGACAACGACGAATTAATTGTATCGTTCGCTATCACATTTTTCTGGCAATGTGCGTCGTACACCTGTCGCTCGCTCGAACGAACGCACGAACACACGCATGCACATGCTCGCACACACAACTAGCTAGCTAGCCAGCTAGGAGAGAGAGCGAGAAAGAATTGCACTAGCTCAGGCGTTGAAACGCGCTGTGTTCTTCCTATTTACATTGAGCAACAGGTGCGTGCGAGGAACGTTCGAGCTGGCATACGTGACTTTTCCGAGACTCGGTCGCGCGCCGAATTCGGGGCTTTCTGTAGCCCCCCTGTTTGTCTCGCAGGAACACCAGCTCCTTGTCCTCAGAGAAATATTTGTAATATCGTTGTAAAGAATTGCACGTCCGTGGAGGCAGCAGTCGGGTATAACAATGTCTGCGTAGATTTTTTTTTTATTTAAGAAAATACTGCCAGTCTGAATGCCAGACTTTAGGCAGGGGTGAGCAATACATTGAAAATATCACGACACGGAAAATACAGAACTGTAATGGAACCAAGTGAAAAGCAGAGCCGATCCTAGAGCAGTAAAATAAAAAAGTATAAATCCTATAGAATGAAATCCCGCACAAATCAAAACAGTAATGTAATATTACAACATCAACTAACACCACATTAGCACCACAGCAGTAGCAATTACCACTTATATAACGCAGTGAAAATGGCTGGAGCAAATACATACGCTGCTCAAAAACCTAATGTCCAACAACAAGTAAACAACTTCGGCAGTTATGCTCGCAAACAAAACAACGGCAGATGTCACACACAATACAAACAATGCCGGAAGTAATGGTATAAGTACAGACGAACATGTTTAAATAAAACATGTGAACAAGTTAAATAGCAATAAAGTAGTCACCCTGACTGCATGGGGGGTCAGAACAAAGTACACTGTAAAAAATAAATCAAATAAAATTGTCAGTAAGACAGTGCAGACAACGCGCGAACGAACGATTTCAGACCGGCGCTATCGAGAACCTCGGGTGGCCAATTATTCCAGTCGTTAATCGAACGAGGAAAAAAAGAGTACCTGTATATATTATTATGGCAGAGGTGTTCAGTAACTTTTTTAGGGTGAGATGAGCGCGTTTCGCGGCGCAAGATTGGTTGGACATATTTACTTTTCTCTATTGCTAGCTTGTCATTATATATAAGATAAAATAGCCTCATTCTTTCACGATACCGTCTCAATTCTAAAGTGTCTAATCTTGCGCTTTCCAAGAGAGCTGTTGGAGATGTGTCGCATTGGTAGGCATTAAATATAAATCTTACAGCTTTCCTCTGTACTGATTCTAGTTGATCTATGTTAACATGTGTGTGCGGGTCCCAGACAGCCGACGCATACTCTAGTACTGGTATCACGTATGTTTTATAGGCAAGCAGTTTAATTTCGTGGGTGACCTGAGCTAGTGCCCGTCTTAAGTATCCCAGTTTTCTCAAAGCCTTTTTTTCAATGTATGATACATGTTCATTCCATCTTAAATCAGATGTAATGACAAGGCCAAGGTACGTATATGTTGAAACACAAGACAATTAAGCAATGGTTTTCCAAACTGTATTGAAATTTTAAAGGGTCCTTCTTGCGGGTTATAGTCATCGCCACAGTTTTTTTCGGGTTAATGATCATTTGCCATGTACAGCACCAATTCTGAATTTTAGATAAAGAGTTATTTAGAAGAACTTGGTCACTGTAGGCGTTAACTTCCACATAAAGCACGCAGTCGTCTGCGAAAAGCCATATCTTCACCGGGATATCATGAACGATATCGTTAATAAAGACCAAGAAGAAGAGAGGCCCGAGGATAGATCCCTGTGGTATGCCGGATTCAACCGGCGCAGACGGTGAACTGCTGCCATTAACCGTGACGCACTGTTACCTGCAGTTTAGATATGCTTCGATCCAGGCTAATAAAGAATCGTTTTCCAGAATGGGTTTTAGTTTGATAAGTAGCTTACGGTGTGAAACGCGGTCAAATGCTTTTTCGAAATCTAAGAATAAGATATCAATTTGGTTCTGATTGTCTAAACTGATGGCAAGGTCGTGGACAATTTCGAGCAGTTGCGTGACTGTCGACAAACTGCGTCGACTATCTATTAAGCCATTGCTTTCTATGAACACAGATGTGCTTGAATATTCTGTGTTTTAGTACTTTAACACATGCGCATAACAGCGATATAGGTCAGAAACGAAGTCGACCTATAGATTGAAACGAAGTCGACCTAATAGTAAGGCTCTGTGAAAGGCTTATGTTGTTTGACTTGTATCTGGTTCGGCATGATGAACGCCTGAGGAAGGAGAAATTATTAGAGGAAAGGCAAAGAGGTCGGCCTGAGCTAATGCATTCTGGCCTGCTACTCTGCACCGAGAAAGACGGTTATGAGGACAGGGAGAAGGAATGCGCATGTACAGTCGGCGAGCAGAGGTCCGGTGACGACAGATGCCGCGTTAAGCTTTTACTGCGAAGCTGTATCTGGCCAACCGATTCGTCCATCAGTCGCCTGTACGCCGAAAACTATCATCATTAGCAATGGCTTGAGCGTCGCGGTCTTCTTCCACAGCTGACCCGTTGGCACCCCTCGGCGCAACCGCGCGAACGCGCTCGTGCCACTGCTCTCACATTTGTGCCACTGCTCCCGCGTTCGTGGTCGTCGTCTTCCACAGCTGGCTCCGTTGCCGTTCATCATTCCAGCGTAGAATTTCACTTCCCTTCTGTCGTCGTAATGGGGAGGCCGCGTTTACGGGGGTATGAGCCATTGCTTAAGGGGGTATGAGCCATTCATTGTCTTACGTGACGGACATATTTAATTTTGAAGCAAATTAATTTTGAAGACTCGCAAGCTGCACTGCGACAACAGCGGACTGCGGGCATACCGTCAATTGACGTCGTTCTCTCCGTCGCAGCCGAACGTAACACAAATAAATAATTCAGAAAGACTTTAATGAACCATTCGGATTAATTAACCCAGTGATAAACACCGGGGCCGCACGCTTCAGCTTCGCTGGTTAACCATCCGTAGGGAGTGCTTGGGTGATGATCTTTTTTTTTTTCGCAACCTAGGCATGCAGGACTTAATAAATTGGTACGGCCTACGGGCCTGTCCGACTTATGTAATATATTAAGACAATTCTGCGTTGCACGGCTGTGCTAGAAGAAATATATATCTATTATTTTTTACTGATGCCGTGGTTCGTAGATTTGCTATCGGCTATGCAATAATTCCGTCTCACGCACTGGAGTCTTTAAGGCCTCGTGTCTAGTCTGCTACTCTGCAAATAGTGAATCACTGCGCTACTTTATGAATGATTAGTTCAGTAGCTATATACTTACTAGACCACCTATACTTAAGGTAATTTACTCAAGCTTCACATCAAGATTATTTTTTCATTTTCGTTTTTCACAGGTCATCAAAGAAGCGCTTGCATCAGCAGAATATCTGCGATAAAAATTGCGACTCTATACATTTTCTTGCTTACTCAGTGAAGGCATCCGTTTGCAGGAATATCAAATGTTTTACAGAAAAAGTAAGGTGCCACGAAACACTTATGTTTCTAAATTATTCCGTGTCTTTCACCACGTCATCTCTCAAGGCACGTGCGATGCTTTCGAGCGCAAAGTGACACTTTTTTAAAGTCTTGAATTACTCAGTACAACCATCCACTGGCCTATGTACTTGTGTTGCAATGACTTCTATATTATGCGCTCGCTCGTCATGCGATAATAAACATTCAGTTATTGCTGTAAAAAGACGGTTAAGTGAGGTCTGGCGAGTGTTGGTCATTGACCATGCTTCATGAACTACATATCTGTAACTTCGACAGCCAGCGGACCTACTACAAGGAAGGCTTTCGCTGAAGTGCTCATCACTACTGGAATTTAGAGTGCTCTTCACCTTGCGAATAATCTAATCATCTTGGTGATAAGTCTCGCTCGATCGCCATCACGCTTGAGACAATCGCCGTAGTGATAGCCATTCGCAGGCAGCACTTGCATGCGTAACATAGCTTTTGGTGAATTCGGGCTCTGATTTGTTCCAAGGATCGCAAGAGACCCTTACCGTCATTCCTGGCTGTTATTTGTGATTGCGTGCGTGCGTGTGTGTTTACCAAATGCGTCATTGAGCGAAGATGATTTTGTTTTGTTGTTTGAATTAAAAGTAGATCCCATGAGGAATATGCTTATTATTCACATTTATAAGGCACCTTTATTGGGGACCAAATCACTGTAGATTGAACGCGATAGTTTTCTAGCGCCATAGTACGGGTGTGGACAGCGAGCCTGCATGACAGCAGGCGCCACCATTGCTTCTCTGTCCAGGTGAACGCGACAGGTGAAGCGGCCCCCCGTCGCTTTAACGAGCGCCGCTTACTCTTCCAGAGCCTCGCCCTGGGTGCATCGGCGCTGCATCTCATTCAGGCCACCCGGTACCTGCTCAAACACAAGCCCGGAGGGGACAGCGCTGACGCAGCTGATGAAGTCACTTGCGGCTTCGTGGTCGAGACGCGCATCGCCAAATTCAAGTCGAGGTGCGTACCCTCAACGCCGCTGTTCTTTTTTCCTGTATTTCAGCGCTTTCGTTCGTGATATTTTTTTGTGGCGCACTTGTGACAGGATGTGCACTCGTGAGCCTTTGAAGATAACAGCCATGATTGGCAAGTGGCGGTGCACGTGCGACACCGGGCGAAGCAACGTCGTAACGCAGTGCCTGGAAACTCGGGGTAATAATGTTACGCGAACGCACTGACTGCTCAGAATTTCGTAGGCTGGCACGCGAGCAGTGACACTTTATTATCGCGTGCGTTCTTTTCAAACTGAATGAGGTGTTTTAAAATGCATTACATTATGGGATATTATGTCACCCCAAGCCACAATCATGGCTGTAATAAGGGGGGGGGGGGGGGTGGAATGGAATCATTGACTTATTAGCGTGACTCGATGACTCCGATGCCTTTTGTTAATCTGGCCTTTTGCGGGAGAAGGAAAGCAGCGCTGGTACCGTGAAGCGAATGCTCAGATTTCTTCTTCTTTCTGGGGTTTTACGTGCCAAAACCAGTTCTGATTATGAGGCACGCCGTAGTGGAGGGCTCCGGATTAATTTTGACCACTTGGGGTTCTTTAACGTGCACTACAACGCAAGCACACGGGCGTTTTCGCATTTCGCCTCCATCGAAATGCGGCCGCCGGGGCCGGGATTCGATCCCGCGACCTCGTGCTCTGCAGCGCAACGCCTTAGCTGACTGAGCCACCCCGGCGGGTGAATGCTCAGATGAAATCAGTGTTTCGTGGCTTGTTGAATTCATTCTGCGACTTTAACGGTTCCGAAAACGATACACCTAAGCTAAGAAGGAAGCAGTAGTGGAGGACTCCGGATTAGCTTCGATCACCTGTATAGCATTTTTCAACGTGAGCATGCCGTCAGGGCACCCGGCCATTCTCGCAATCTGCGGCTCCGCCCGCGTCGGTATATGACATCTAATTTAACCCGCAACCTTTACTCAGTGGCATAACGCGATAGCCTTGGGATGTTCAAGTAAAAAAAGTTAGTCACTGGATGAGACAATGGATGTACCAGAAAAAGAAAAATTACGGCAGATCCAACGCACTTGTTGAAATATACGCTAATCGAAGCTTTCTTGAATCGTTTCAATGAAACGCTATGCAAAGAGACACATGGTGCGTGCAATTGTAGTTTATTTCCAAGTTATCTCATTGTTTAAGCTCCTGTTTAAATGTTTGCATGGCCTCACGCTATGCGACGTCGATGAAACGATGACTTGCAGGCTAATGCGGTGTTTTGCAAGTGGTGAGGGAAGCATTATGAGCAGCTCGAGGCGAATGTACAGAGAAGTATAAAACATAACGATGCATGTTTGACGCCTCAACACCTCTGATGAAAACGTGATCAATCGATCAACACCACGACGCGACTCACACAACTACAGAAACCTCCGGCTACCGAGTCAATCCGGCGGGCAGACCTCTGTGCTGTATATCTTCTTCAAGGTTTCCCTATCCGTGCTTCAGCTATGCGGGAGACCACCGCTACGTCGACTCGGCGAGGCGCCGACGTCAAACCCGGAAGATGCGCCAATGAAGCTAAATCTACGTGCTACACCTGAGTAACTGTAATGCGATAGCGTTATCAAGATTACACTTGCTGCAGAAAGGGCAAACCACATTAAGACCCTTGCGAGTCTTAAGGATCGGCTTAGTTTACTACACTGCAGTCTCCAGGACTGGCTCAGTTTTGGTTACACTAACCCGGGATAGGCCCACTTTTCTCGGCAAGAAACCGACAGGAATCACTTTTGTAGCGTTAGCTACACTGGCCTAGCCAAGCCCGTTTCGCGCGGCACATCAAGAGCCGTGCTGCGCATGCGCAAGGATCAGTGATGTCACACAGCTTGCGCACCGGAGCCACCGGAGCCGGCACCTCTCGCGCACTCCGCCGCCGTCGGTCTGCGCATTCCACAGGAGTGACGTCGTAGCCGTGGTAGACGCACTGGCGCCGGCGCGCGCTCGCTGTGCAGTCGCCGTCTGACACTGCGCTGGAGCCGCTGCGCTTCTGACTGGCGTTTGCCAGTGTGGTATAGCCATGGAGAAGGAGAGCGCAAATGCTGCTCATCAGCGCAGAAGAACGGAGAAGCTTGACTCATCGGATCCCGAAGTAGTTGCCTGGAAATTAGCGGTTGAGTGTAGGAGACAACCAGGAAAGCTAAGAATAATCAGCTGAACCTTTGCTAACGCTACGTATATCCTGGCATAGCCGAGCTAAGCCACTGCAACTTTTTTTAACAGCGAAGCTGTTCTAGCTAACCGTAAAAAGTGCCGTCTGCAGCAAAACCTAGCCGAGCTATGATCCCACTGCGTTGCCTAGCCACCACCTCGCGGAGCGGCGTGTGCCTCGCCTCCTCTCCGTGCCGTGCACATGTTGCCTTGACATGGGACGTTAAGAAATAGGAAGGAGAGCATGCGCGCGGCGCACGCATGCTCTCCTTCGAATATCTTTTACTTCCCCTCTTCGAATATCGCTTACTTTCTTCTTGTTTATCAATTTTGACAGTTCAGCGAATTCTATCTGATCTCTCGAGTTTGCCATTTTCATGTTTTGTCGTTTCTTTTATTAGGTCCTTTGTTACTTGGGAGAGCTTACCTAAGGGAAATTACCTAGAACCTCTTGAAATCTTCATTTCTCTCTCTTCTCTTATCACTGTTGTGCAAAGAATAAATAGGGAGCTGGCTTTGCCCACCCAAAGTTAAGGGCCGAAAACCTCCGGACGTACAAAAGAAAGCAAAAAAGGTAAGCAAAAGAAAGCAAAAGGAGTAGAAAAGAACGCAAGCAGGGCGTGATGCTTTGGTTTACACAGGGACGCTTAGGTGCACTATTTCGAAAACTTCCTAATAACACACTCGCGTAACCAGCCGTAGCCGGCTCCGTTGACTGCTCTTTGTTTACCCGCCGGGGTTGCTGAGTGGCTATGGCGTTGGGCTACTGAGCACGAGGTCGCGGGATCGATTCCCGGCCACGGCGGCCGAATTTCTATGGGGGAGAAATGCGAAAACACCCGTGCACTTAGATTTTAGGTGAACGTTAAAGACCCCCAGGTGGTCTAAATTATTCCGCAGTCCTCCACTACGGCGGGCCTCATAATCAGATTGTGGTTTTGGCACGTAAAGCCCCATAATTTTAATGAATTGCTCTTGGTTGTATTTCCTGCACCTTAGGGCAGGCTTTCCTTTTTTTCCCCTTTAGCTGTGGCAAGGTTTTGATTGTATATAGTAGGTATCTTGCGCGTTATCTGTGGTATTCATGCGTGTCCGCGAGTTACGTCGCATGTTAATTAAGGAAACCCATTTTTCAAAGAAAATGAGCAGTGCCATTTTACGTGCGTTCCCGCGTTTACGAACCATCAGTACGTAAGCGAAAGGGATCATAATACACGCGAAGGCGCTGTTCTTCGCAGTTATTTGTGGACGCGTGCATGCGGTACCTGGGGAAATGGTACATAATGACAAGTGAACAACGATTTGATAGAATATCGCAGTGTGTATATGTGACCATATAGGTATATGGGGGCTTTAAATGCCTAGAGGAAACATGAATAAATCCGCGATGGTGGCTGGGAATCCGACACTTGCACTACACACAATTCTCCCGTTCAGCGAAGCCCCACAGCGGGGCAAGAAAACAATACCCGTGGACACCAACGACAAATTTCGGTAAAACGTATGCTTTCAAATCGGTCATACACATCTCCTCTTTCGGGGTTTTAACTGTGCGTGTAGTTCTCCCTACAGTTTGACGCTTGTGCACCCGTGTTTTTGTATACTAGCCGCTAGGGATGGCTTGATTGGAATGCGTATTTATTTATAATAAACAGAGCCACAGCATTGTGAGAAAAGGGGAGCAGCGTTAGTTCCATATTTTCCGCTCCTTTCTTGTTCACCGTCTTCAAAGGTGTCCTGATTTGGCGATTTGATATGTAGTCATCAAAAGCTTTAGGACTGGGTGGACCAGATGCAAAGATCAACGGGCTCAGCCGGCCCTGAGCGGTGGATGATAAGACTATAGCATAGAATAAAACATAACGCATCGCTACAAAATACCGGCCCAGTACATTGAAAGACTGAGGGCTAGCCAAGTAACCCAGAATAAGCAGGAGCATTACCCACGTCACATCATGGGGAGCGTTCTGTGCGCGCATTTTGCACTTTTCGTTGCGTAACTAAGTATACACATTTGAACATAGAAGTTAATTGAATACCCTGAATGTTCCATGAACACAACCAGTAAATATTCAGGGAAAATCAGTAGTTCATTGCGTATGTGAACATGAATTGCGTAATTAAATGCAGGCAGTTGGTTTTCAATGTCGTTCTCCACTCCATACGAGTTCGGTTGTAGACATGCGCATGGGGAGTGAATCTCTTTCCACGCAGAACTTCTTTCACGAATAAAAGGAGTCACGTTTCGTTTGGAGGAGTCGACCAAAACCAGGTATGAACTACGCGCCTCCGTCTCCATCCTCCGACAAACTGATAGCTGCCAGACGAAGACCCGCGCGTTATCTCACTCGCGACTAACGAGAGCGAATATTTCGCGCAACCCGAAGTGAAGCAGTGGTCCGCTGTGTATACTGATGCTTCCAGCGAGCACGTATGCATGACAATAGCGGAAACTGGAGCAGTGAGGGTAGGGAACAGTTCTAATTGAGAAGCCTTAAATAGCGACTGGGGATAAACTTGGCACCGTATGGTGTTCCTCGCACTTCGGTCTTTCTTGTTCAGTATTTTTTATAAAGAGAAAGGAAGACGCATTGCTCTTTGTTGGATCAAGTATATTTGTTGAACTTGCCAGCACCTAACTTCGTTTGTCGAAAAACGATCAATATGGTGCACCTCGCCCCGCGTGTTTGTGAATGTGCCCCCCCCCCCCCCCCCTAATCAACACGTATTCGAAGCCGTGTGCGCAGGTGTAGAATTTGCATTGTCGTCCAGGGGCCTTCCATCTTCTGTTTGCACGCAGGCCTCCACCCATACCACCCGTGCCAGTGCGCATCGACTCATCAGCCCTGCAAACGCGCCGGGACTCTACCGCTGTGGCTTCTGTGGCCGCCCGCAGGGAGTCCACGGCCGTACCCTCGCGGAGAGAGTCCAGCGTCGCCTATCCAGAATACCTGTAACCCCCCCCCCCCCCTTCCCTCCTTCACGCCCTTTCACTGGAAGTGCCTTATCAACGGACTTGGCATATCCGCATGCACAAATCGACGCCTCAACACGAACTGAGTGGCATACCACATATATAGCCACTGCAAGGGTCACTCGGTGACCGTGCTTGTTCCTCCGGACGCTGGCAGTCTTATGGGGCTCCAGAGGCTTCGAGCACATCACTAGTTCTTTTTCATTTTTTAAGACTTCGTCTCGAGGGAGACCTTGTGGGAATCATGGGAAAGTACATAACACCTTTACGGTCTGACTTGGGCTTTCAGAAAGAGGCAAACGTACACAATACACGTCATATGCTGGCAAAGGTATTCCGTGGCAGTAGCTTTGCAATGTCCAGCAGAAAAGTTAGGATATGTCAGATTCAAGAATCACAAATTCAGCATGCAGACCAACGACCATGAAAGTCACCGCTTATGTGAACTCTGCACACCACTAAAATAGGTCTGAATTGAACACCGTTGTAGGCAGCGTCAGACTGTAGCCTTCGGCATTGCCACAGTATTTGAAAACAGAGTTCAAAAGCTGCAAAGAGCATGGTGCTCATCTATTCTTTAATAAAGCAGCAAGGTAGACAGGTGGGCCAGTTAGTTGGATAGTTTTTTTAAAGAAAAGCTTTCAAGTCTATTGTTGGTACACATGCTCACGGAAGTGCGCCCATTTAGTGCGCAAGAACTCGTAAACAAGCTTCTTGTGCGACAACCGTGTTCACTGTGCACTATATAGGTGATATTTTACGTCGGAATTTTTTCCCTTTGCCGTGCTTGCTCATTTTTACCCTCACACAAAAGTATCAGCCAACACGGCAATGCGGCCACCAAAATATTTCTTTCACGTCATTTTCTTTTTCTTGGCTTTAATTCTCTGCCCACTACGGCGTGCTTTATAATCAGATCGTGGTTTTGGAACGTGAAACCCATCGAATTTTAATTTTCTCTGCTTCTTTTTTCGCTTCCAAATACTTCATTACCTTTTTCGTTATGTCTAGAGCAGCAAGGCCATCGCATTGTAGGCACATTAATTTCCCCACTGTTTTTTTTTTTTTTTTTTCATTTGGAGTCAACCTCTGTCAATCTGAGATGGGTATGTTACTCTAACGACTTAAAAAGCAATATATGAGTTTGGCGAAGTGTATGAGTCAGCTGTCGCAATGTGACGAGCTGAATAAAAAATTCTAAAGTAGTTCCTCATGTCTTCATTTGAATCCCCCCCCCCCCCCCCCCCCTACACGCACACACACTTTCTTTTCTTTCTTTCATACCGCTGGTTTGAATGACTGCGCGTAAGGTTGGGCTAGAATCGACAGGCTGAGTAGCCTGTCTGAAGACTTCATGAAACACGTCTATTCCTTTAGGCCACCGTCAAGGCACCACAGGAAATCTCTGGACGGATATATATGGTGACCATTTTTAAGCTCTGCGGAATTTGAAAAAATCGTCTCTTGCATATAACACAATTCTAGTCCTTGAGCTTGACTATTCAGAGAGGACTATTCAATTTCTCGTGCAATTACTTGCACGAGAAATCGGAACATATTCAAGTGATTGATAAAAATTGCTAATTATGTTCTCAATTAATTATTTACGGCAGATTGTAATTTACGAATTGGCGCCGGTGAGTTTGCAAGACATCTCCACTTGGAATGAATTACCAGAATAACAGCAGTTAGGAGATATGGGCCATCAAGTTCGCCGTAAAAATGCACTGTTGTTCCACTTACTTTTTTAACAAAATGCTCTTTTATGCATTGAACCACAAAAGTAACTGGAATTCCCACATATTTTGTCCCACGCTTTGAAAAATACACCGAAATAGGTGTCATCCTGGAAAGTAATTTCAAGTGGATACCTATTGCAATCTCACCGGCTACAATTGGTAAATTGCAATGTGCCATAAAGCAATTAACTAGCGAGTTAATTAGTACGTTTTTGCTAATTAGTTCAATATGTGTTTTGCTTTCTCGTGCTAGTAATGTTTACCTTTTCGAATAATCCAGTTCAAGGGCAAGAACGATAATAACTGCTACAGGCGATTTTTAAAAATTCCGTAAAACTTAAAAATAATCGCCCCGTATTTGCACTGGAATGATTCAGGGACATTCTCAGTGTAAGAGCAGGGCAAGAGTATAGGTTGAAGATTAATATGCAGATGACAAAGGTAATGGAAAAGGTAATAGCCTGGCAAGGAAACACGAATTCTTGATGGCCACTCAACCTCTCGAGTGTTTTCAGAAGCACGTATATCTAGGCCATTTACTCGCAGGGGATCCTTATCATGAGAAGGAAATTTGCAGAGAAATAAAAATGGGTTGGAGCACATACGGTAGGCATTACCGAATCCTGTATGGGAGCTTACAACAGTCGTTGAAAAGAAAATTGTAAAATCATTGCATTCTGCCGGTGCTAACATAAGGGGTAGAAATTTTGAGGTTAACAAAGAAGCTCGAGAACAAGTTGAGGACCGCGCAAAGGGCGATGGAACAAGAAATGTTATAGGGTAACGTTAAGAGACAGAAAGAGAGGGGTGTGGATCAGACTACAAACGGGAATAGCCGATATTCTAGTTGACATTAAGAGAATAAGATGGAGCTGCGCAGGCCATGTATTGCGTTGGGTAGTAGATAACCTGTTGACCATTAGAGTTACAGAATGGGTGTCAAGGGAAGGGAAGCGCAGTCGAGGATAGTAGAAAATTAGGTGGGGTGATGAAATTAGGAAATTCGCAGGCGCAAGTTGGGATCAGCTAGCGCAAGACAGGGATAATTGGAGATCGCTGGCAGCGGCCTTCGTCCTGCAGTGGACATAAAAATAGGCTGGTGATGATTCAAGGATAATAAGTCGGTCTGAGGTGCTCTTGACATATGTGCTTTTTTGTTGGCCACTGCGAGGCTGTTTAAACTCTAAGCACGTTCGGAGCACTAACGAAGGTCACACTGGACATGCCTGCAGCGAGCGCAATACGAAGGTCTGAGATTGTTTCTTCGTATGGGCGATGTCTTAAAGATGACATGTTTACCGATATACAAGGTTACTTTAAAAATACCCGTGCAAGGAAAGGCTGTAGCACCTAAGCGAAAAAGATTTGTATTAGGCGGACACAAAGCAGTGATGCTAACTTAGCGAGAAAGTCGCTAAAATTGGCGAGGTTATAGTAACCTTAACGACAATTTCGCCTTTTTGTAGTCTCGGCGACCTTTCAGTGAATATCTACCGGTCGCAGTTTGTGTATCCGGCAGCATTGTCAATGCAAATGCTTGTAGGACTATTTCGGAATTTGACTGTAGACGCAGATAAATGGCGAGGTATTTAGCAAGCGCACGCTGCACTGGTGGAGGCGGCCATTCTTGTTTGTAACTTCGACGCTGTTTTAGCAGTCGGTTCCGAAATCGCCACTACGCGGAAAAAAGAGGAAACCACGCAGAAAACAAAGCTGTGGTCCCTCTGGGTGCATTGAAGCTGCTTTTATAGGCAACGTAAAATCTTGAAAGGAATTCAGGAGTTTTTTTCCCCCTTTTCACATTCCGTTCATTGATGTGTCCACCGCAGGAGGCTGAATTAATTATATAATTAAAAAAAAAACAAGAACATATGGAAGACAAAAAAAAAAAAAAGAGAAAGCCTCGAGCAAGTCATAATCATCATCGTCGCTTAGCGAGTTTTCGCTAAAGATAGAGTGGTTTCGTCTGCGACCTAGTGACTTTGTCCTCCCCCCCCCCCCCCAAAAAAAAAAAAGAAAGAAAAAAAAGAAGAACCGAACAAATTGGCAAAGTTATTGCGTGATTTTTTGTAGAAGCATGCACCAAAATTCTCTGTATTACCCTTCTGATTAGACAATGCACCTTGCATAGTTAAGAAATTTGAAGGCATCAACCACTCGGCAGTATTCTCCTAACGACCACGTGCAGCGAAACGTCTGTTAAGATTAGCGCCCAGTCTGCTTAAGTGCGCCTAAGCAAGCGCGCCGTATGCGGGCATTTGGCGCAAGTGGGTGAGGTAGCCATATAACGGGCAGTGCCCTGTTGGATAAGATAAAGGCTGGGAAGAAGGTTTGCTGCAAGAAAATAGCGTGAAAGTTGACGAGCACTTCGGTTATAGGTGGGCATTATGTGGAATCAACGCGATGTGTTGCGCATCGTATAGTAACGTATTGCTTCCTTTGATGTACAGAAAAACAAAATCTATTTGCAAACAGCAACCCTATAACATTGTTTTTTATGTGGTGTCCATCATGACGCTTATGCAGCTGTCCTAAGTTTAAATTCACCAACCAAGCAAGCGCTACCTGGCGACAAACATTTGTCATATCTATTGAAAGAAAAAAAAATTCGGCCCTTCTACTCCGTGAAGGTGGTTAACCGGCGGAGCTGAAACGTGCGGCACCGGTGTTTATTACTGAGTTAATCCCGAGGGTTCATTAATGTAGTTCTCAATTATGAGATTACACACACGTTCCGCTGCGACAGAGAAAACGACGTCACTGACGACGCCCGCTGTCCGCCGTTGTCTCGAGTTTGCTCGGCGGCGTGGTTAGCAGCATTCGCCCGCCATTGCCGATTGCGATTCTTCGAAATTAAATTGCTTCAAAATTAAATCTGTCCGTTACAGTAAGACAATGAATTACTTATACTCCCTTAAGCAATGGATCATACACCCGTAAACGCGGCTTCCCCATTACGACGACAGAAGAGAAGTGAAATTCTACGCTTGAATGATTAGCGGCAACGCAGCCAGCTGTGGAACAAGATGACGACGACGAACGCGGGAGCAGTGGCACGAGCGCGTGCCGAGCACGAACACGAGCGCAAACCGAGGGGCGCCAACGAGCCAGCTGCGGAAGACGACGACGATGCTCGAGCCAATGCTGATGATGATAGTTCTTGCGCACGCGGACGCCACCGAAATATGTACTTTATAACAAGCTTCGTTTGAAAAAGAAGAAGGTCAAGACGTGTCATTTAGAGCCGCTCGTGTTTTGAGGTAGAAGAAGAACGTTCATTGCCAGGGTTCCAAGTTCATGTGGCACGGCATCTTTGTAGCTCGCATTAGTGTCCAAGAAGTGCGCGAGGAGGCCGGTCGACCTACTGAAAGCACGACGGAAAGCAGGGGACCCGTCACGAGACCTTCTGGGCCTTCCAAGCACCGGCGAGACCATGGGTGGAGCACCGTCGGCGCCGGAGCTGGCGGCGGTGGCCTGGACTCCTCCGGACGCGGCAGCCATGGACGAGATCGCGCCTCCGCCAAAGTACCGGCTCAAGCTAAGCTGCGATTTGTGCTCACGCGCCGACGCTCGCCGCCCTGGACGCTTTCCTCGTGTTCGCCGCTATCTCGGTCACACTGGACGTCCCCGCGGACGCCACGTACTTCATCTTCATCACGGGCCTGGTCTTGTCCAACATCGCCAGTGCCTTCGACAGGCCCGGTGGACCACACAAGTTTAGGGCGCCGGCGTCGTGCACCAGCCCCAACAGCAAGGTGGCTTCTTTCACTTCATCTGCCGCCTGCTTGGTGCGTGACAACATGGGGCGCCAAGACCAGACATGCCGAAGGCGAACTGGCGGCATTGCGTTAACTTGATAGCTGTTCTATCGAAACCGTTTTTAGATTTTTGTAATATGACGCAATAGTTCAACAGTGAGATGACGCTGATAAAATTTTTCTATCGTGGCTTTCGGTGTTATGCTCTGCTTTTCTATCATGATTATGTCACGGTGTTACAACGTATTTATTATTTGATGTTATATAGGCAGTGTTCTTAAACTTTTAGAATAGCAGCGAAAAAAAGGAATTTTTTTTGTAGGGCCAATGAAAGCCGCAAGTCTTAAGATAACACTACGGAGATGGGCTGTAATATCTGTACGTAGATACTTGTTCATGGCAGTCAGAAGTGCATATCAAAATTCGATAACTTATATTATTTTAACTATCTCAAGACTGCTACCTAAGGGTCCCGCCGCAGAGGCTCCGTGCCACCCCTTTTCACGGGAGGGTGCCGCATTAATTAAACAACGGCTGCATCCGCTCGAGGGAACTGCGTGTCCCGCAATCTCGCATCCGGCCCAACGCCGTTCGGGCGATACAGGGCGTCGACGAAGCGGACGACGACGACGAACGCTGGAGCAATGGCATGAGCGCGTGCCGAGCACGAACACGAGGTGCGGGCGTCGCGTCTATTTCTTCATGCATATAGAAGAAGAACGTAAACTTTATTTGCTTTTTCACTAGGGAGATCCAACATTCAGCATTTACTGCGCGGAGATATTAGAACACTAGGAAGTGGAATACAAACTAACCCTGAAACACAGAAAGCCATATGCGACATATGGCAGACAAAGTGGCTTGTTTCGAATAGGGTAGAAGGGGTCGATCAGCCCGTGCGAGAGCGGCGGAACTGAACATGCACCTGAGTCTGCATAAAGCGGGAGAACAAAGACTGAGATGAAGATGTGCCTCAGCCAACAATCTGGAAACCCACATTCCTTTCCCACCTAATCCCCAACAGCGGCCTAGAGCCGTCCCCTTCCTTAAAATAAAATCTTTATTCATTCATTCATTTTCAAATCAATCAGATTCGAGTCCGGCGTCTTTTTAGTGCGTCTAGGCACCCGCCGCTGACGCGGTTCCAAGACCTTGTCTCGAAGCAGCTTCCTCGGCTCGCTGGATGGTCCATAGTTGTGCTGTCAGGTTCGATCTGAGTAGTGCGGTTTTCCAGCGCGAGCGGAGGCTGGCGGTGGAAGAGACGGAGGAGTCGGCACTGCCCGAATTGTTTGTTAAATCCTGACACTCCCATAACATGTGATTAAGTGTGGCAACCTCGCCACACGATGTGCATTTGTTTCTAGTGTACATGTCTGGATACATAGCATGCATGAGTCTGGGGTTTCTGTAAGAATCCGTTTGTAATTGTCTGTAGTGTACTGCTTGCGTCCTGTATAATCTAGCGTGAGTGAATGGGTATACGCGTCTCTGTAACTGGTACTGTGTCGTGATGTCGTGGAACCTGGTCATACGATCCTGCCACGCCCAGACGTTTGCAGTACCCCGCGGGGGCTCTTCCTCCGATGATGCTCGGTGAGTGAGGCCTCGAGCAACGCGATGAGCTGTTTCATTGGGGGTGATCATGCAGTCCAGTGTGTGCCGGGATCCATAGCAAGTGCCTTCGCTTATCGAAGTAGGCCTCTCCCTGGTGTATAGGATGTCGCTGGAGTATGTGATACGCCTCTTGCGAGATGCGCCCATTTGAAAAATTGCCAATTACCGTTTGCGAATCGCTGTTCACGTATGTAGCCTTGGTTTGTGTGAGGGCCAGTGCTATGGCCGCTTCTTCTACCGCCTCGGCATGTGCGGTGTTCACGGTGATGCTCGGGAGGTGGTTGCCTCGGTGGCTAGTAACTGCCGCCACGAAAGGCCTATAACACCCCGATTTAAAGCACGCATATGACGAACCGACAGTGGCTGAATCAGCGTGGTGGTCTTGCACCCTGGAGGTCGGTAGCTGGAATCCGCATCCCGACGAGCAATTTGTATTTTCGCGCGGCTTGCATTTTTTCACAGAAACACCTTCTCTTATACCCATCGCCTCTCCTCCTCGCGCCCAGCGAAGCCTCTCATTGGTCGCCTGCTCCCCCTCGCGCGCGCCCTCTCATTGGAAGCCTCCTCCCCCAGCACACCTCTGCTCCTCTAATGGTCACGTGACCTGACCTCCCCCGGCGCGCTTCTCATCCTCTCCTGGTCACGTGACCTGCGTGACACTGCTGGACAGACAGACGGTGAAGGCTCGACTTAGAGCACCTTCGCTGTTAATAGGAACAATCGCGAAATAAAGACAAAGGCAGATGTAGAAGACGTAGGCGAGATAAACCGTAGAAAAGACACGGGAGTTTAGGCCTGTCGACTTGTTTCTTGATGTACCTGCGTCTTCGGTCTTTCATTCACGCTTATTCACGTTTACAATAGACATGAACCTACTATCCTCAAAGAAGAGCAATCTTAAACACTGATGGAGTTGCGATTGTTGGCTTATTATACAGCGTGGGGCTCTCCTTAAAGTCAGGTAATATGTATATATTTATATACTGCATATATATTAGAGATGGGCAAAACGGCTCACTTCAGTGAGCGGCTGGGAACGGCTTAGCTCACTGAAATGAACTGGTTCATTTGAACGGCTCACCGGTTCACTTAAACGTCTAACCTGTCTTATTCATATTCTATAGTTATCTGGCTTTGAAAAAAACGATATATGTATAATTTAATAACCGTGTTATTGGTATTTTCGCTGTGTTTAGAGAATGTATTTACATATATTAAAAGCATGAATTATTAGTTATATTAAAACTTACTTTTCTGATATTGGGGATAAAATGCTTATGATACTGTAACAGGCAGAATGCGACGTATTTTTTTTTTTCAGAAAAAAAAATCTGTAACTTCATCGTCATTACAGAAGCTTGTCTGTTCTTGTGGTACTTTAAAATCAACTTTTGTCAAAATAAGAACACAAAATGATTGTACATTATCTTTCAACTTTATTCATTTATTCACATACGCACGTTCACTATAGTATGAGTAAGCTGTAACGCCATACAAAATTAATGTAGAAATCATTTCTTGAAGTACGATAGAAAAATCATACGAAAGATCCACAAAACTGCCGCACGTACTTTTCGTTTTTTTCTTCTCTTCAGTGCACGTGCGATACTGGTGATCATGCCATCATCCGCCAGGACAAAAAAAAAAAAAGAAAAAAAAAGAAATGAAGTTCTATTACAACACAACAGATCATTGGTCTCGTTTTAATGACATGCTAATGATACACGCTCAGAAAATGCACTGAAGTGGATGTCATGGGCGACATTTTCATGACTACACTAATTAGCACAAATGAGGACCAGGACGTAAACTGTACGTTCACCTGTTGTCTTTAAAGACACGGAAGACCATCTTCTAAGTGTTATTGCACCAGCGCACGATGTGCGATCGGTGAGAGTCGTGAGACATCGTTTGAACAGCAGCAGGCAACGAATGGTACCATCCTTTGCCAATTAAGGCTTCTTCTCCCCTCGGTCGCATCGGGTGCCACACCATACGACGCACAAAAAACCAAAGGGACTGCTGCGCACACCGTACACTGGGAGCGAGTACCAGTAGCACGAGTCTGCCCACACCGACCACCATTCGTTGGTCAGAAATCGAAACCTAGAAACCCAGCAGAAGACCCAGCTCTGACGGAACGGTTCGGCACGGCTCATTCAAGGAGAGAGAACCGGCTTCCTCACTCCGAAAGAACCGCCACTCACTTACTGAAACACGGCTCCCTTGCTCTTCAAAAGAGCGGCTCAAAATATCCGGCTGGCTCCTGAGCGCCACGGCTCCCTCGCTCTTCAAAAGAGCGGCTCAAATGATCTGGCTCGCTCCTGAGGCACGGCTCCCTCGCTCTTCAAAAGAGCGGCTCAAAAGATCTGGCTCGCTCCAGAGCTCAGGAGCGAGCCAGATCTTTTGAGCCGCTCTTTTGAAGAGTGAGGGAGCCGTGGAGCTCAGGAGCCAGCCGGATATTTTGAGCCGCTCTTTTGAAGAACGAGGGAGCCTTGGTTCACTAAGTGAGCGGCGGTTCTTTCGGAGAGAGGAAGCCGGCTCTCTCTCGTTCAGTGAGCGTGAGGAACCGTTCCTAGAGAGCACTCAGGAACGAGCCGGATCTTTTGGCTCGCTCCGGATCTGGCTCGCTCCTGAGCGCTCAGGAGCGAGCCAGATCTTTTGAGCCGCTCTTTTGAAGAGCGAGGGAGCCGTGGTTCAGTAAGTGAGCGGCGGTTTTTTCGTTCTTCAGCCGAAGGCGAGGGGGTGAAGGTGACTCTTGCGAGGAAGGGCGGGAGGGCAGTTGCTTTCTTGTACCGCTAATGGATGGCGCGGAAGTCGCACCCAGCAGAAGACCCGGCTACAGTGGCTAGAACTCGGCTCTGACGGAACGCATCGGCACGGCTCTCTGAACGCGAGAGAACCGGCTCCCTTTCTCCAAAAGAACCGCCGCTCATTTTTACTGAACCACGGTTCACTCGCTCTTTAAAAAGAGCCGCTCACAAGATCCGGCTCGCTCCTGAGCGACCCATCTCTATTATATATACATATATGGTTCGGCTAAATAAGACTAGTGTAAGACTAATGTAGAATAAGACTAAATAAGACTAGTGTAAATAAATTGTAGTGAAGAAGAGGGACGATGCAGTGGGGAATCCTTACCAGCGCTGTCTAGT
Organism: Dermacentor silvarum; assembly: GCF_013339745.2. Lineage (NCBI taxonomy): Eukaryota > Metazoa > Arthropoda > Arachnida > Ixodida > Ixodidae > Dermacentor > Dermacentor silvarum. The sequence continues at coordinate 145,073,983 of NC_051154.1, forward strand.
GGGTCAGTCTCTCCAGCGCCTCGCTCGGACGACGCCGCTCGCGGTTCCCTGAACTGATCGAATGGGCAGCCCTAACGCTTGCGTGCAATAAACGCCTTTACAATATATATATATATATATATATATATATATATATATATATATATATATATATATTGTGAGCCTTCCTGGAAGCCATCTTTCTACGGCATGGAGCGCCACGCGTCCTTTTGAGTGACCGTGGCAAGGCGTTTCTGTCGAAGCTACTCGAGGACGTCCTCCGCACATGCAACACCATCCATAAGACGACTACCAGCTACCATCCTCAGACTAATGGCCTCACAGAGCGCTTCCATCGAACTCTCTCTGACATGATCTCCATGTACATCAACGCTGACCACACCAACTGGGATACCATCCTGCCATTCGTGACTTTTGCCTACAACACCGCTGCACAGCGCACTACTGGCTACTCACCATTCTTTCTAGTTTACGGGCGTCAACCGACCTCTCTCCTCGACGTCTCTTTTTTTGATGCCCCCGTGAAATCGTCGGCGTCAGTGAGTGAGCAGTTAATCTCTCGCCTTGCCGCGTGTCGCCATCGCGCCCGCCTCAACACCGAGGCAAGTCAACAGGATAGGAAGACTCGCTACGATGCATTTCACCGCGTCGTTCAGTTCAGCCCCGGCGATGAAGTGTTACTGTGGACACCCACTCGAGTTCCTGGCCTGTGCGACAAGTTTCAGTCGCGTTTTATAGAGCCCTACACTGTTGTAGAGCAAACTTCGCCAGTGAACTACCGCGTCACTCCCGTTGTCACGCCTTCCGATGGCCGCTACCGTGGCACAGAAATTGTCCACGTTTCGCGCCTAAAGCCCTTCCAACGACGTACCGCACCGCTATAACCAGCGGCCAGGTTGGCCGCTTTCGCGCGAGGGGGTAATTAGTGTGAGCAAAATATTAATAGTTCATCTTCTTCACCTGTACATAATCATCATCACTGTGCGCGTCGTCTTCGTTCAGCGCGTGGCTCAGTAAAATAAAGGCGACGAGACAACAGCTGTGCTGCTGCCTTACAATATATATATATATGTATATATGTATAGTTCAAAGAATAGATAGAAGAACGCAGGAAAAAACAGAACCTTACTGACGTTTCGGCCGCGGGACCGGCCTTCGTCGGAGTCTTGTATGTGTATATATTATATCCAAAGAAGCCAACAAACAATGACACCAAGGACAACATAGGGGAAATTACTTGTACTTACTAATTGAATTAAGTAAATGATAAATTAAAGAAAATGAAACTGCTTCTTCTTCACTACATAACGAGGGCTCGAATCCGGCAACATTGATGCCTTCAGGTAGCATATGTGGATTTATTGACCAGTTGCCTTCACCCAAAAAGAACACGTACTCGTGACGCCTGGGGCAGAAAGGATGTTCCACATCCGCCGCCTAGGTTTGTGAGTGGTGGCGCTAGCTAACACTCCCAGGGTTAATTCTATTTGTAAGACATAAATACCCCAGAAAGTGGATAGGAAAACGGCGCCACGGTAGCTCAATGGTGAGAGCATCACACGCGTAATGCGAAGACGTGGGTTCGTTCCCCACCTGCGGCCAGTTGTTTTTTCACCCATTTTCATTTTCATTATCATTTCTGTAATTCAATTAGTACAAGTAATGTCCCCTATGTTGTCCTTGGTGTCATTGTTTGTTGGTTTCTTATGATATGATTAATAAAAATCGGCCCCTTGGTTGCCTTTCTTCTCGTTCATATATATATATATATATATATATATATATAGGGCGTCCCAGCTATCACGCAGCACGATTAAAAAAATATGAGGAACGGCGTTGCGCAAAGCCAACCTAGTGCGTATTGTTTCCAGTACAGTGGAGTAGCCAACAGTATTTTTTTCTTTACTGAGATTTAATTATAAATTGTAATTAATTATCTAACTCGAGAAGTACTGTCCTAATTATCAAAGTGTCAATGAGAAAGTTGTAGAACAACATGAAAAACTCCCGATACAGCTTTCTGTTGCTCAATACCTGCTACATAAATGTGTTTTTCCGAGTGCGAAAGAAGCCCGCGAATACACGCAAAGCGCCTCGAGCGGCCCGTCGTGCGGCAATTCTGCGGTTCCCTTTCTTCTCGTTCATATATATATATATATGTATTGTTAGTCTTCTTAAGCCGAACCCAAAAATGATACAGAGTTTACTCCTTATCCTTACTGCAAATAACATGAACTCTTAGCGAGAGCAGTCGACGCAATCTACTCAAATTCGTACACATTTGTGTGCAAAATGCCGACCACGTGCGTAAGATGAAACTTCAAAAGTACAATTCGCGAACATAGTTCTCCACATATTATTTTCCAACATTTAACATACCTTTTGAGGCTGATGTCATCAAATTAAATCCTAATTTTGAAAGAAAAAGAAACGGTCATCATATTGGGGGGGGTGACTATAGCATTCCCTCATTATCTGCGTCATCTTTAAGCTATTGACCAAGTGTTTTTCCTAGCGTGAAAGAAGGCCGCGAATACACGCAAAGTGCCTCGAGTGGTCAGTCGCGCGGCAATTTTGTGTGCATTCGCGGGCTCCTTTCACGCTCGGAAAAACACTTTTATGTAGCACGCATTGAGCCAGAAAGCCGTATCGGGAGTTTTTTTTTTATGTTGCTCTACAATTTTCTCATTGACCCGCTTCATCTAATTATAATAATTGAGAAGTTGAATAATTGGGACTGATTATTTAATTAGGCGGAATGCAAAAAATAATCTGAGTATCTCTAGGCGACGGCAAACAACATTACCTTAGTTTTGTGCAGCTACGTAGCGTATCCATATTTTTTAATGTTTGGCCCAAGTTAAGTGAAACACCCTTATATACGATACCAACACCCAAAAATGGGTGTTGCGATTAACACCCTTAAGGGTGTTTGGTCAAACTAAGAAGGAAATTCAACATCACTTCGTATACTCAAAGGACAGATACTAATTAATCTGTAGACAAGTTTGCCGTAGAAATGCGTAAAGGTCGATTCAAACCTATAGGAACCACACGTGAGAAGGAGACACTATCCACTATGCCACACAGCAGATACACTGCAGTTCTTCTCATGTTGGTATCTGTAGATATAATTTGCCCAGAAAGTTCCATGATGATTTCTTGCAACTTCTGTGCTGCCCAAGCCCAGCAAGACTTTTGATAATTCTAGATTTGGTCGCAAGTGGTCAGAAACGCTGCATGTATACATAAAATTGCGATTCGCAATTGGTTATGTCAAAGTAGTAAAGCAGCAGGGGAACTTTAGTGTGGCTATTAAATAGAGCAGCCCTGCAAAGTAATAAATGTGCGGAATGCAAGAATATCCTGTAATATCCTGAATATCCTGTAATAATATCATAAAAACTAGTTATTCCTGAAAGAAAACTTTCTCTGTCATCAAGCTGCTTTATTTCATAATAAATTCTGCATCAGATCACCGATCGCATCTTGCATCACAGAAAATACGTTTGTGGCTCTTGAAACCTGTGCTTCACCGCCTTGTAGCTGCAAAGAGATTTCAACTTCTTGTTAAAATTAAATTATGGGGTTTTACGTGCCAAAACCACGATCTGATTATGAGGCACGCCGTAGTGGGGAGACTTCAGAAATTTGGACCACCTGGGGTTCTTTAACGTGCACCTAAATCTAAGTACACGGGTGTGCTACAACGGGTGTAGATTTTAAAACACACATTCAGCCCTTATGTATAGGTAGGATTGCTTTTATTTTGTGGTGATGTTTTCACGCACACGCTTATTATATGAGGTGGTATGAGTATGCACAGGCGCTAAATATGTGCAGTGGAGGGTGTAAATAAAAAAAAGCCCTTTTAACACCCTAACAGTGCACTCCAAACATTTATGCTGCGTAGTTGCGCTCTGAGGGAAGAAAAAGAAATTGGCGATTATTTTGGGGGGAACAAGATAAGTCCGAAGGGTGCCAATATTTTAATTCTGTTAGCATTCTTAGTATACTTCACACACTTTCCGGTATCTGTGTTTCTGTGCCTCTAATTGTTTTTTTCCCGAGCTGCTATGCTTAGGGAACGGTGTGCAGGACCAATGGCCGGACAAACTTGGGTCACTGTGCCACTGGGTGTGCGCCGCTCTCCAACGAGCCGCTCACTGGTGCAGCGTGTCCAGTGGGATGCGCGAGAGAGGAGCCCGGCTCTACATACACGCCTCATACATAACGCGTTTCGGCGGTGACAATACGGTGTGTCGCTACATTGCTTCAGTGCCAATCGCATTTACGTCTGGGATGGGTTCGTCCCATTGTGCGACCCCGCCGTCATCAGATAGCCATGGCTGAAAAACGGCTCACTCGCAAGTTACGTCAGCTTCATCTAACTACAAAATATCGTCGAGGCTTGGCACGTGGTTGGGCTCTGCCTGGCGGGTTATTCACTAGATGGTGCACAGTGCAGTGCAAGCGTAGAGTCACTCCCTTGAGGCTGGAGCCTATATACAGTAACTCTATGCAAGCGCATGGCGGATCGGGCAGCTGCTTGCCTCGTCGCATGCCTCATCGTGGGTCCTCTACGGAAACACATGGACGACGTGGCGCGCGATGTGAACGCCAACAGAGGTGACATACTTAGCCTCACGGAGCCATGATGAGGCCGGTTTGCAAGATTGAGATCACGGGATACTCGTTCGTGTGCGCCGCTCAGCGACCCGACAAGGTGGCCGCCGGCGTCGCCATTTACGCAAAGCGAGGACTTCAACTACGACCCGTCAAGCTCGGAGACTGCTTCGGTGCAGACGGTAAGATGTGCGCTGTGCACTTCGTCGAAACGGGACTCGTGGTTGTGATACGGGAAACGCGGCGGCCAAATCTGTCTCAAACGGACGAGGCAGCGTTCGTGTACAGGAATTTGCATTCTGCTCTACGATGCGGCACGTATATGCTCGTCGTAGGAGACTTCAATGAGGAGGCACGTTCAACGCAGCAGCGCTAAACTCAGCAACATATCGCATCAACACTAAACTCACCTGCATAACTCAGTGACACGTTCAGCGACAACTAATGTTCTCGCATTTACACGTCATAAGAATTGATTAGGTACCCCGATAGGTTTCTAAATTTAGAAGTCTCGTATAATTAGCCGAGTATTTGAGCGACGTGAAAGCAGTGTGAGATCCGCGCTGTAAACAAAACACGTCGGAAACACGGTTAACGCAGTACGTTTTATTTCGTGATCCTTGTTGCATGCAGAACCTTAAATTCAAAGGAACCTTTTAAACGAAAACAATCAGGCTCTCCAAAACAGTACAGAATTAACTCCATTCTTCCCGGCTTGGATAGGGTCGTTACACGTAGCTATATATATATATATATATATATATATATATATATATATATATATATATATATAGCGTGCGAATGTAAAATAAAGATATATACGCACGTTGGCCTATAAGACGACGCGTGTACTGGAGATGGGACGCATGTTTAACATGACACGTGTGGCGCATAAGGGGCGGAAAGTTTACGTTCGTTTAAGTGACACGTGTGCTTAATCATATGGCGGAAATGTCGATGTTAAAATAAACATGGCACATGCGCTTGCATTCGTTGAATCTCATCAGTCAGGCACATCACGAACTTCGTGTTTATAGTGCAATGGCGTTTTTCTTTTTCCTCGAAGGAACAGGAAGGTAATCAAGCCGAGATTATGTTTTGTGGAGGCGTGCACATTGCACCTGATGCCAGAAGCCTATGTCAGTCGAGCAGACTCCGCTAATGACGTTTTCCGCGTCGAAGCACTTACGCACGCTTTGAGAGGCGCTCTTGTGCCGAACTATATGTACTACTAAGCGCTTCGACAGTGTACATCTTTGGTATAGCTTGCTACATGGTGTTTTTGTATCTGTACATTTATGACACCGTTAAGTTGCGGCTTGAAAAGGCGTGGTTGGCAATCTGGAGATGTGGTGGCGAAGGATTACTGCGTTGCATTGATCGATTGATGCGAAGAAAGATGGATGAACGTGAACATTGTAGCGGTTGATGACGGTTGTCGCCCTGCCCGGAAGGGTAGATTAATGCGCTTTTTTATTTCTGGGGTTTTACGTGTAAAACCACCATTTGATTATGAGACACGCCGTAGTGAGGGACTCCGGATTAATTCTGACCACCAGGGGACCTTTAACGTGCCCAAAATGCAGGGGACACGGGCGTTTTTGCATTTAGCCCCCATCGAAATGTGGCCGCCGCGGCTGGAATTCGCTTCTGCGACCTAGCGCTTAGCAGGGCATCATCATCGCCGCTGAGCCACCGCGGCAGGAGATTTCCATGAGCTTCCTCGATCTGCGATTACGCCAATCCGCTCTGCTCCCCAGCACCTAGGTGATAAGCGTTCGGAAGCGACCTGCCCTGCGTGCGTGCGTGCGTGCCAACGACATAGTTTAAAATTAAGGAAATATCGGGGTGCTCGAATGTTCCCCACCTGACCAAGAAGGAACTAACACAAAATCTTCATACTTTCACTTTATTTTCCCGTTATCTCCCCGAAGCTCGACGCAATTCGCACAACGCTTCATAGCTTTTTAAAATAACACACACGCGCGCGCGCGCTCTCGCGCACGCATACACACACACACACACACACACACACACCACACACACACACACACACACACACACACACACACACACACACACACACACACACACACACACACACACACACACACACACCACACACACACACACACACACACACACACACACACCACACACACACACACACACACACACACACACACACACCACACACACACACACACACACACACCACACACACACACACACACACACACACACACACCACACACACACACACACACACACACACACACACCACACACACACACACACACACACACACACACACACACACACGCACACACGCACGCACGCACGCACGCACGCACACCCGCACACATACGCACACATATGCACGCACACGCACACACACACATTCGCACTCATGCACATGCACTGCAGCTTTACACACTTGTAAATATTGCTCGTTCAGGTACTACTCCGTCGCAGCCATTACCTCTAATCATTTAACGTGTTTTTTTTTTCTTTCAAGCTCTTCTTCAGGCTAGAAAACAAGGCATAGTCGCATAGAACAATATGGGTGAGTAAGGTAGGGGGTTGATGCACTCAGCCCCTAGTTTGCAGCTCTATATGTGCAGAGGCAATCTCTTGCAAAATAGAACACTTTCCTGCAACTTCCCGCTTCATTTGCTCTTTACAACATCCTTTTATTGAAGCAGTATAAGTTGCACTAGTACACTTCGTTCCCTTAACGAGGATTTTCGAGAGTTGATAAGTAGTATCCCTTCTTTATCCCCGAAAAGTGTGTCCACAACCTTCCAGGCTGATTTTGGGGCACTGACTTTCTTTGATCGCGGATAACCCAAGTGCCACCACTGCAAGGACAGCTGTGAAGTTTCAGGATCACAGCCACGTTTCCACCACAGTGGCCAAGTTGCCGATGAAGTCGTCGCCAGATCACTCGAAGCGCTACAAAATCACCTTCCATGCGTCCACCCGATGGTGATTTGGCCACCACTTTTCAGCGACAGCTTCTGCATTGTCAACTGCTCATGATCTGTGAATGCGACTCATTCCCTGGATATGTTTAATGTCTCAGCAATAAATTTAGCAGATATTCGCCGGTCTCCGAGTATCACATCGTGAACACGATAGACAGTTTGAGGAGTTGAAGCGTGGTCGAAGGCCTCCGGAACCATGTTCAGAGGCCTTCGGTTGAAATTACGCCCCATTAAAATTGGGCACACCGCTTCTTAACGGTGGAGTAGGACGGGCACTTGTCACCCAGTGTTTCGTTTACATTTTCATAAATTTCCTTTGGCATTTTCTTTTGGAAAAAAAAGAAAATTGATGACAACCCGGAATTCAAAAGGCGGAAATTTCTCTGCTCCCTCCGGAAAAGTTTGGGGCTGGAGGCTCGGGCCCCCGAGCCTCCCCATAGTTGGCGCCTATGCACCTTGCCCTTATCAGCATCTCTCAAAGTTTAAATAAATGAGCGAATAAATGATCAGTGTTGGTGATAGAACCAAGTCATTAGTGCTCAATTGTGGGTATGCTCATCCTAGAGTAATTGATATTTAAAGCACCATATTTTCATGGACAGAACAATAAAAATGGGTTGTAGCACATATGCAAGGCATTACTCAGTCATGACCGTCAGCTTACTGTCATCCTTGAAAAGAAAAATGTACAATCATTGCATTCTACCGATACACACATACGGGGAAGTTACTTGGAGGTTAACAAAGAAGCTTGAGAAGAAGCCCTGCACCAAGCGATTGAACGAAAAATGATAGCCGTAATGCTAAGAGACAGGAAGAGAGAGCCGGGTGTGAATTGGAGAACAAGCGGGTGTAACCGATATTGTAGTTGACGTTAAGAGGAGAAAATAAGTGTGCATGCTATGTAAAGCGTAGGGCGGAAAACCGGTGGCCTATTAGAGTTACAGTGACTTTGGTGGTATGATGAAATGAGGAAATCTGCAGGCATATACGATGGAGTCAGCTGGCGCAAGACAGGAGTAATTAACGATCGCATAGAGGGACTTTCGTCCTGCAGGGAACAAAAATAGGATGGTGATGATCTTCAGGATGGTGACGATCTTCATCAGGCATTGAGTTATTCAAACACGATTACTAGAAAGAAGATATGACGTAGTAACTAGTGATTATGAATACACTTTTCCACTGTTACAGACTCGGCCTTCATTCCACCTTGTCGTCGCGGGTACCAATGGAAGCCTCATTGCATGAGTGATTAGCTCATCAATGTTGCTAACTGACGCAGCTAAATCACTAATGATCACATCTGAATGTGCTCAGTCCAATGTGTTCGAAATTTAACGCACCATATCATGATTATCATTAAATGAAACTTCAATCAATTTGTAATATAATGGTCTAGGATCTGATAGGTTTGATTAACTAGTGATCGATAATAATTTTCCTAAATGTGTCATTCCATCTGTCATAATGAGTATTAATGAAAGTGTCATTAGAGGAATTATTAGCTAAATAATATTGCTAAGCAAGAGGGCTAAGTGAGGTCACAAGTGATAACTAGTGATTATGCTAAGTAAGTAGTAATCTGAAACTGCGCATCATATTGCCACGAATATCAAATGAAACGTCATTCAAAGGGAGGTTCATTGATGATCACTAGGAAGCGATGGGCTAAGTAACCAGGGATCACGAATCACCTTTTATGCTGCGCAGCGGTAGCATTCAAGCCCCTATATGTATATGCGATCATGGTTATGAACTTATCAACACATGTAGTCATAACTATTGCAGTGATGGTAACTAGGTGACACGGTAGAGTCCCAACCAATAATAAGTTAAGATTAGTATGCGTAAAAGTAATGTTCATTAGTCTGAGAAAGCAAACGAAGTGTTTATGATTGATATAGTGAAGCTGTGAAGGAGTACGCGAATTGCGGTTAATTCGCCACGTACAGCGCAACTTAGCGTCATCTGATATTCGCATAGCTTTGATGCCTCCGTCAATCTACACAAATAACTGTTACGTGCTGCTGCAAATTCAGATTTCGGAACATGCTGTGAATCTTTACTCTTGAACAGGTTAAGGCTCAATTCTGGCTTAGTTTACGTAATTTGCACTTCCTGAGTTCCAAACCAATGCGTCAAGTATAGCGGAGCACTTCGCAAACCTTACACTACTCATAATGTAAAGGCTTGTTCAAGATGTGACAACGAAAAATTACTCCATCTCCCGCTAAAGGGAACCATGTGTGGATGCGAAACAGCGGGGAGATGGTTAGCTTGAGCGGGAGATGGTTTCGCGTAGAGCACTGCACGGGCCGATTTTTGCGGCCCGGGCCCGGTCCGGGCCCGTTTTTACATTGGGCGGCCCGCCCGAGCCCGATCAAAACTTTTATGGCGAGACCCGGGCCCAGCCCGGGCCCGGAAATAATATACGTTACCCGCCCGGCCCGGCCCGCCACCCCTTTACCTTAAGCCCGAGCCCGACTCGAAACCGGCCCGAACCCGGCCCGAGACCGAAAAATACATGTTTTTCAGAGTTGAGAAGCCCGAGAATAACTCGCAGAAAGCCCGAGCCCGGCCCGGGCCCGCGTCAAAAAACCCGAGCCCGGCCCGGGCCCGGGTCAAAAAGCACACGCCGTGCCCGAGCCCGGCCCGAGCCCGTGAAAAAACTCCTCTACCCGGCCCGGCCCGGCCTACGGCCGGCCTCGGGCTTACCCGGGCCCGGGCTTTCAGGTAAGCCCGAGCCCGTGCAGTGCTCTAGTTTCGCGGCAGCGGCCCGAGCGCTCATCGCGGCGCTGCACAGGAGATAGAATGAGGCGCGCGCGCTCCGTCATTTTCATACCGCGTAACTACCGTGGCGCCCCCAGCGAAGTATGCAGCTGTCGCACGACCTGTCGTGCGCGCCGCTCCGGATTCCTAGAGGAGAGAAAGGGGGAGCGTAGGAGAGGAGAGGGAGAGGGGACGCGCATGCGCTGTGGGGGTGTGGGACGCGGGCGCCGCTCCATACAGGATTCCTAGAGGAGAGAAAGAGGGGAGCGTAGGAGAGGAGAGAGATAGAGAGGGGACGCGCATGCGCTGTGGGGGTGTGGGACGCGGAACAACAGACAGAGCCGCCAGCAAGAAATGCTTCGCGTTTAAAATTACTCCATCTCCCGCTAAAGGGAGATGGAGTAACAAGCGTAATTTTTTATTACGCTTGTCCCATGCGCTGTGAGAACTGGACTAAGTGAAGCTTTCATTCATGTTTGCAAGGAACGCAGTTCTTCCGTATAGCGCCCATTTGCAAGTATAGAGCGCACGACCAAGTCGGACGCATACCGGGCATAACGTAAACCGGGTCGCACACAACGCAAACTTGCGGCGCTCCAGCACTGTACAGATACGTCCAACAGAAACCAGTCTATCGTATACACACACCGAACCGAACTCGTTTCAACTGCATATTTTCTAGGGCTGCTCGGCTTTCGCTGAGCACCGGAGAAGGGCGACAGCCCCCCTTCACCCTGAGCTGGGGCCTCAGGATTTGGACTTCTGGCGCGTTCCCACTGAAACCGCCAAGAGACGGCGCCTCATATTCCAGTAATTAATTCTATTTCTTCGGGACTGAAAAAATGGTCGGCAATATCTTAAAGGTACTCCTACTTTATCCCTTTCCCCGTCCTGGTGGATCCGCTTCCTGGGGGCGGGGGTCTTTTTGTTATTATTTTAATAAACGTTTTACCAACACCCACAAACGATACGGCGAAGTTGCACCTGCTGTCTCACCATTGCCTATCATTGCCGCGTTAACGAACAAGTGTGCACTCGCCTTGCAAGCTATTCGCTGTGTATCAACGCTCCTCCGCTTTGCGTTTCTGGGCGAAATATTCATTGCGCGTCTTGGTGCTCATTGCCGCCACTTAAAGCTGCTCCACTTGGTGTTAACGTACCAGCATGGTCTGGTGTTCTAAATCACGTTTGGGTGGCTGCGCATGGAGGAATTTCCGGCTCCGCTCGACGCTTCTTCCGAGCCTCGATTCCTCCGCACTGACACGCTTTGGCGCCATTCTTTTTGTGCTATAGACCACGTGTCTGCGCTTACATTACCCGCCGTTACGGGCCGCCACGGCTTGCACTCTCTCCGTGGCCGGCCAATCGTGCAACACAGGCAACCAGCAGTGATCACACGCAAAGTGGGAGGAGATGCAAAGACGGCTTCACTTTAAAATTGCCTGCAACCATGGGACGATAATTGTCTAAGTCAAACATAGGTGCGAGGTGTAAAGCTGCTGAGATGTCCTCTTGCGTTTTGTACGAGTGTGTGTGACGGCAACGACAAGTTGACGAAGACGACGATGGAATAACGTCGGCGGCACGATGGCGACGTCATGGAGGAGAATGAAATGACGACGACGGAATTACGGTAATGCAATGACCACATGGAGACGACGGCATGACGAAGGTGAACCCGGCTTGATAGCCCAGTGGCTAAGGCGTTGCGCTGCTGAGCTCGAGGTGACGGGTGTTCGATCCCGGTCGCGGCGGCCGCATTTCGATGGGGGCGAAATGCGAAAACGCTGGAATACTTATATACGATGATTTAAGTGCATGTTAAATAATTCTAACTGATCAAAAGTAATCCGGAGTGCCCCACTACGACGTCTGTCTGCTTACATATACAAGGTGTCTCCCGTATAACAAATACTATGCGACCTACGTTTATATACTATAAAATAGGTCGGCAAGCTTTCGCAGGAAAGGAGAAAAATAGTGTTTAGAGGGACAGAGCCACGTGCATGGCTGTAACAAACTCTAGGAAAATTTGCGAACCGCGCCAATCACGAGATCTGCGATTAATAACTGCCTTCCAGCTGCGTGCGAAAAGAGGGTGCGGCGAGTGTGGAAATAAGTAAATTTTCAGGAAATAGAACAAAAGTCAGTAGGTGGTAAAATGAGAAAGTTATACGTATTTATTAAAGCCGCTCACTCTAGGAGTGTCCCAAATATACAGGTTGTCCCAGCTGTCTTGCATGGAGCGTTAAAGAAAGAATGACGGATCGTTCTCCGCCAATAAGACGAAGTGAGTGTTGTTCGGAGTCCAGTTGCGAAACCACCAGTACTTCTTTAGTCCCTGGCATTCCAACAGGATAAATAAAAGTAACTAGCCAACTTCTTAATTGTTCTAACAGCCAAGATTTCAATAAGGTAGCTGCAGGTAATCGTAAGAGACGTCTCAAAATTTTATGTTTCCAGCTAGGTACACTTCGCATTATTTTTTTTTTCTCGGCGAAAAAAGAAAGCCCGCGAAATATGAAAAATACAATGGGACGACGCGCCCGGCCACGCGTATGGTAACGGAATCTGCTCATCGTGCACTCGATAACAGCATGCGTGCTCATTCCACGACGCACTAACAGCTCCCGGCGTGCCTGAGATGAACAGCTTGCTGATATCTCCATGTGGCGCTACGCGTTGGCGGGTGTGAGTATAGTCACATGCAATTTTTCACATTTCGTGGGTCTTGTCTCTTCACCAGTAACAGAAAAAGCACTCGCGATGTGTACCTGTCTGGGAGCATCTGATTTTGACATCTCGTGCGATTTTCTACAACTCCCGAATTTACACCTTGACAATTATTTAAGATTTCGTTAATTACTTTTAGTTCACCTTCTCTGGAAGTTGCTATGGACTCTGTGTGCGCTATGGAGGTACCGGGTTCGTCTGACGATTGATATGCCGAGCGAGAGGGACAGAGCAGCAATGCAAGCGGCGGCAGGCCAAGCGCGAGTCGACGGACCTCGAAGTCGTAGGCAAGCGCCGAGCACGAACTGAACAAGACCGGCAAAAGGCGCAGGTTAGGCGTGCCCAGGAGGCTCCCAAAGAACGTGCTGGGCAGCTTGCGACAATGCGGGTCAATACACAAAAAGGGACTAGCACCCATATGATTCCTCGTAACCCGCGTTCACGAGGTGAAACGGCACTATACTTTTTTTCTGGTTGCTTACAAATGAAGCAGTGTGAATACCATGGCATATAAAAACCCCGTTCTACTACGTAAGTTGTGACAAAAGTCTTCATACCTGGAGGCACCTTCATTCTTGTGACCTGTTTTCGTACGTTCTTACACTGGCCTCCATTGTATAAGGCTCTGTACAGTGTGGTACGGAGTACATTATCGAACATGTCGTTATATATCTTTTTTTTATCTTAACCGCAAGAAGATAATCAGGCGAAAATCGTACACATCAAGAAACGTACACTTGACACCACTTACTTAAATTAACCTCGAACCACCCCAGGCATACTCTTTGTGCAAACAATAAATTCTGGCAGCAGTCGCCCAAGCCTTACTTGAAACACTGTAAGAAAGGGCCACTATTTTCGCGACATAAAAAAGAACCTAATTACTAACTCACTAGCTAATAAATGAGCCCGTGCCAATTCCCCGTCCTTTGCCTGCCGAAACAAGTTGATGCGACTGCACCTCTCCCACGTACCCTGACCTCCAGACAAAATCTACAAAAATCCTGTACAATTCCTGCACACTTACTCTATTACAGTGAATAATTTGCATGATATACCACAGCTTGGCAACGAAAAACAATTTATCCACGGTCGCCCTTGTAAATATCGGCAGGTGATTAGACTTTCATGCGTCTGCTTTGTCGCGCAAAGATTTTATTTCTTCTTGCCAGTAGTCGTCGCTTTGTTTGTACTCTTCAAGCGGCATACCTAAGTATTTTGAAGGGCCTGTGCTCTATTTTACATTGGTGAAGATGACAGGAGCCGACGGCCACTCCCCATGCCAAGTGTCAAGACACTTCCCATGCAGTTGACGCGGCTACCTGTGATATTTCCAAATTTTTTTAAACACATGGACCACTCCACCGACACAACCACGAGGAATAATACAACACCTCAAGAGTGCAGTAGCGCCTCCAGATTCAATGATAGGCTAACGCCACGCCGTTTTCATTGCTTCAGTTTATCTATAAATCAACCCCAAGGTGAAGCAATTTAAGCGAAGGTAGCAGTAATACGGGAAAGGCAGGAATGAGAGAAGAAGACAAAGTAGTTGCGCCTGTCCGCTTTACGACCGGGGTGTGTTGCATTCACAATAATTGTCGTGTTCTAATCGATAGTAGATTGCTCCGCCATATACTTGCGAATTTTTATTCCAACCGACACTGCATGAAAAAGCATAAGGCTAACTGCGCCTAATATTGCGCCGGCCCCGATGCTACAACAGAAAGAACATGCGCCTGAAGAAATGTATGATTGGCTGACGCGCTATGATTCGCTGATGATTGGGAGCTGATTTATAAACAACACCGAGCTGAAACAACTTCAACGAAAGCAGTAGTAAAAAGCGAAAGGCCAGGGTAGGAAAAAAAAGAAAAAGCGGTTTATCCACTTCACGACCGGAGACGCTATGTGCATAAAGTAGAAAGTTGACATCCATAGCAAGTTCGATCCAGATAGGTCACGGAGCTTCGGGCGAAAAGCGGTTGAGAACGAATTATCACCGACATAAGCAAGGGTGGTTATGGGAGCAGCGATTGAAGCGCGACTATGTTTGGAGGGAATAAACACTGGGAAAGAAAAAGGTGTTTTTTTTTAATTAAAGCGAGACACAGATTCATTCAACGAAAATAAAATTTTTAATCAATTTTATGTACGCATGGCGAGAAAAGAAGATACAACTCTTTTATACTTGATCATTATTAATAAATACCTTTTTTTCAGGGCCCACCGTAAGAGCACCCATCGATAGCAGCGGGCGTTGACGCCGCAATCACTTGCAATGCAATGCAGCTCTTGGAATGTGCAGGGGCGCTATTTTGTAGCGATGCCTTTAATGTCATAATGCCTTTTCGCGCTTATCGCGCTTTGTCAGTGGTCAGAGCGACGGTCCGCTCATGATATCAACGTTGATAACGCGAGGGGACCGTCGCTCTGGCCACTTACAAAGCGCGATAAGCGCGAAAAGGCATTATGGCATTAAAGGCATCGCTACAAAATACCGGCCCAGAAAGGCGCGCTCGTAAAGTTCACCTGTTACAATACGCCCCACTCACATGTTGTCTTGTTTTGCTCGTCGACATTCGTCTGAATCTGGTGACGCGGGCAGTTTCATTGTTTCTTAACCTGTGCAGTCAAAAGTAGTGAATTCAGACCGCCAGATACTTGTTTACTTTAGTTGTTTTCGTTCGACAGCGCTGGCCGACGGGCTTGGCGTCCGACAAAAGGACGAGCAATCGACGCACTCTGCGCCCAAATCGTTCGTCGGCCTCCAAAGAAAGTATGTTCTGTGCAGCAATGCGATTTCGACACCCGTACGGCTGACCTTTTCCTGCATCGCTTTCCGCGCTGAAAGCTCGGAACGCCCACCAAGTCGAATGGCGGGGCATTTGAATATAAATTTCTAATGGCAGGCCTCCAAAAACAAATTTCGCGCCTTTGAAAACAAAATGCGGTGACTTCTGTATTTCACGGATATGACGTCACATTATTTTTTCTTCCACCGGAAGTGTTGCCTCCTCACACAGATGGCCCTAAGCCTCATGAACTGCCGATGAGCCGCCATATTTTGAACGTATGGGCGTCTATGGAAGCTTCGCTACCAGGTATATTATATGTCCATAGCCTACTGTGACCGTATATGACATGCTCGTACAAGGACTTTTCGCAAGCTACTGGGAAATAGACATTTGTGGCTTTTTACTTGCTTGGAATGTTGAAGTTCCCCAGCAACCTTAAATTCTGCAAGGTGTATGTTTTGCGCGAAACATCATTTTAGCACCCTGAAATAAATGAAAGAGGGCAGTAAAGGTGTTCTGCTAACCAATGCACCCATTTTCGACATTTTCAGAGAAAGTAAGGGTGCAAAAAGGGTGCTTCGACTGCCAATCCAGGCTCTAGGGTGTTATTTTCCTGAGTGTTTGCTTAATTTGTTGTCGGTGAAGATGGGCTACATTGAATTTTAAAAGGAGCCAAAGACTGAACTCAGCAAATATGGAGAACTTTTACTGAGCCATGACAACCCTAAAACGAGAAAACAGTGAGAGATACGTGGCGTCACACTGACCTACCGGTGCTGGGGTTTCGGCGTGAAATTCACAAAAATGAATTTGAAGTTCATTTTCTCTTCTAATATGCAAACTCTTGCCGAGAAATTAACGAAACTGGACTTTTGAGAGTATATTTTATCAGTCTAAACGAACAGGCGTTTCTCTTCAGTGTCTCTTTAATGTCTTGGCAGAAAAAAGTTTACAGAGTGCGTTTTATTTGATTCACGATTTCGTCCATTCTTTAAAAACGTGTCTTTGCAGTGTTACGTTTCTATTAGTTTTTCTTTCTTGCTCCTATAGTATAGTCTACCAATTTTAGCCCTTATATAGTATTTCATTTCTAATGCATTTGGTCACCGATCGCAGTCGATAGTTCTAACATTCTTGTCATGGTGCTCTATGGCCTCAGTTGTAGTTACGTCATTAAATCAAATCAATCAATGAATCAATAATCACACGCGATATGGACATCCGGCCATTCTCTTGTTTATGCGTTCCTGTCCAATTTGTGTTCTTACCACGCCAACGCTGCGAAATTATAGAGACGTCCGGCTACAAGTGGTTGGCAAGCCGGGCTGGAGTGCTTGTTCTGGACATCTAGCCTCCAGAGCTACTCCGTCCACAGCTGTTGGGGGCGCACGATAACCGTAAACTCCTAGGGGCCTAAGGACATTGCTTTATGTGCTGGCTATTGGTTCTTTCTTTCTTTCTTTCTTTCTTTCTTTCTTTCTTTCTTTCTTTCTTTCTTTCTTTCTTTCTTTCTTTCTTTCTTTCTTTCTTTCTCTACTTTTCTTTCTTTTCATTTTTGGTAGAGTGCTTTTCAAAACTCACCGCAAGGGTTTGGAGGCTTTCGCGGCCCATGTCGTTCGCAATAAGCGAGCAGCCCTGCTCGAAATAACAAGGCGCATAAGTTCGACCCACCATACGACCCATTACTGCCGATCTGTCAGCTCTTTCTGCGGGAGCCTTTCTTTCCTAAGCTTTGTTGTTCTTATCTCGCAAGGGTTCATTTTCCTGTGCTTTCAAAGTAATTCTAATTACTATGAGCAATTTCACGCTGTCTGCATGTCGATTTTGATATCTTGCACTTTCGTAAGCTATCCTTACCATATTAAAATACATTGCTGCCAGCCCTTACCCACTCTACCCCCTGGGGCTGTTCGCACTAAGCATTTCACGCGTGGTAAATGTACTCGCGGGTGAAGAGCTTCGCGTATACGTGTCATTCAATAACATCAGTTGTCAAGGGAGGAAGAAGGAACGCTTGCGTGAAATATTTTAACGGTGTCACTCGAAAGTTACTGTGCAGCAACAGCACGTGGATATAGGCTTTCGCCAGGGTTAATGTTTCGCGCGAGCGACCCGTGAGGAAGGGTTAAAATTGACATGTCGCATACGCACCTTGAACACACACAGTATGAACGCTGGCACGCACCCTCAAAGCCGTTGGGAACGCTTCACAGGGTCTAAAAACAAACAATCGAAAAGGCAAAAAGAAAGATAAAAAAATAAGCTAAAGGAGAAGAAGAAGAGGCTGATCGAAACACATCAGTTCGCAAGGTTGCTAGAAATCTGTAATGGATGCCATCTGGGATTGCTTTCCCCTTTGGCAGCGTAGGCGCTTAGGCGGGCCAAACGACGCATATACATTTTTAGATATCGTAGACGGAAACGCACAAACGATAGAATGCAAGCCGGAGGGAGAAGAGGGTGATGGAAGAGGAGGAGGATGCCGCCGACGGCCGCCCGGCATGAGAGCTGTGCCCTGCGGTGGTGCGACAGAGTCGTGCAGCCCACTGACGTGGTGCATTCACGCAGGCGGCAGCATGCCACCGTCGAACGGGACGTTCCACTCAGTCGGTCCGCCTCAGGCACATTGCGTGATGTTCACGTCATCGGTCAAGCTGAGTACATGCCCAGAAATCCCCTCATCTGAGCGTCAAGACTGAGCCCGGAGGCAAGAAAGGAGAAAAGTCGACAACGTGGACACCGCGCGTGGCGATGTGTAGCGTTGGTAAGAATTGGAGGTCACGCCGATGCCGAAGGACGATAGACAGAGGAGGACAGGGGAAACAACAGGGAATGTGTGCACTTATAATAAAACAAAGGGCTGTTGAGCAACACTTCTGCGAACATGACGCAACACGAGCGCTAATTAGAAAAACAAACGAGAAAAAAAAAACGAAGAACCGCAGAACTATTTCTAAAGTATCTGACGCATTAGAAACTGCTTCATTGACATCATAATTCATGGAAACCTCCAAAGAAAAGGTTGGATGGAAAATAACGCAAGGTGCCGCTTGGGTAATTATAAGCGTCACGATACTCTCGCGTTGATGCCTCCAAGTTTAGGGATAAAGCACAGAACGGGACAGGATCAGTGCCGGCGTGACTATAGGCCAAAAAACCTCACCATAAAAAAAAACGTTTTGCACATAAGCTGAACGTTTCTTTCTTTATTTATTTATTTCTGTGCTATTGAGCCCCGCTTTTCCGTATCGGGTATGTTTCTAGCCTCTTTCGTGGGCCGATTCCAGAGATAGTACAGTTTAAAAATGTGGGCTCATATATGCTGCTGGGGGCGTGCATATGTGCCCCTGGAGCCACTGATGACCGTGATGTTCCGGATATAAGTATATAAGTATGTAGAGTAGAATCTCGAAACCTCAAGGGACAGGAGAAATGGGTTCCGATTAACACGAGTTCCGTTTACCGAGATGGATGTGCAGTGGCACAACACTGTATGTCATACACTGTGTTAACGCTGTTATAAATGTTAGGCATCAATAAGTGAATGTAGCAGCTAGTTTGTCCCGTGGTTTGGGAACGGTCGGCGAGTTGTGAATGGACGAGGCTTCGCTAGTTTTGGCTTCGAGGACGCACCGGCGGCGCATCGAAGCACGGACACTCTTACTGCTCGACTCAGTGACTGAATCAGCACGAAGTCAGGCTTGTGGAGCCCAAGTTCTCGAACGGGGCGCCGTAAGGCGTCCGAAATTTCGGTCATTCTTATTTCGTTCATCTATAGGGAGAGTGGCGGTGGCCCCAAGCCGTCCGGACTGCGCATGCTATATGCATTAAAAATCTATAAAATGTTTGCTTTGCCACTGTGAGAGCATGGACGCAGCACCGTCGGCGCCGGAGCTGACGGCGGTGGCCTGGACTCCCCCGGACGCGGCAGCCATGGACGAGATCGCGCCTCCTCCTCCTCCTCCAGACATTAAAATGTCTTTGCCACCGCTTTTTAAGGATGGATTTTTGCATAAAATACAGGTGTTGCACAAAAAAATTAATCAACCTTGCCACTTGGGCCCTAAGGGTATTGCAATAAATAAATAAATAAATAAATAAATAAATAAATAAATAAATAAATAAATAAATAAATAAATAAATAAATAAATAAATAAATAAATAAATAAATAAATAAATAAATAAATAAATAAGACCTTGGTTTCTGAAAAAAAAGGAAAGATACCTTACGGCTTTCTTCTGTGCTTCTGTGGCTCCGTTTGCAGACAGTTGCGAAAATTATGGTTCCGCTTAACGAAAGTTTCTTTTTTTTTCTTTTTTAAAGTTATCTAAATACAAATAAACCAATTTAGATTCTGTTGTTCTCTTTACACATACACACACACATACGCATACACATTATATATATATATATATATATATATATATATATATATATTACGTTCATTGCTAAGTTATACAGAATTTTCAACAATCGCCGCTGCCAGAGGATAGCATAATTCTAGCCTTTGAGCTGGAATATTCAAAGAGGCCTCACATTACTTGCACGAGAAATTGAGATACACATTAACGCGACAGGGTTAAGGGCACCGTGTCGCAGGAAATGCGGTGTCGGCGTCGTCGGCATTGTCCGGCCAAGAAGACCATCCCGAACCACGCCGACCACGCAGGCCCTCCGCGTGGCGTAGAGGCGCTGGTGAATTAATCTAATTTCTCAAAGTAAAATAGTAAAGTACGACGTAACCACAACTTACAGACCTGATAGTGTCGGATTGTAATTTCAATATACGATAAAACATAATTCTCTTACGCGGAAACTCCAACACAAGCCCCTTTTCCAGCATTTCTAGCATTCATACACCGGCGCGCCGCGGTTTGCTCCTTGCAAGAATGCCATCCAGAGGGCGCTCGCCTCCTCGGCAGCCTAAAATCCCTATATAGTAAAAGTACCGCCATCTACTCTTTCCTCCGCGGTCTCCTCTCCTAGAGCGCTCGGTTTTTTTCTTAACTTTTGGCTTGCGAAAGCAAGTCGACGGTGGCGCCCCTAGAAAGTCCACGTTGAAGCTTTCAGGCCGGGCGCGCGCCGCCGCCGCCGGCGACTGTGGCTGCGCAGACTGACTTTCAACATGGCTCTGAGGCGGAAAAATATATATATATATATATATATATATATATATATATATATATATATATATATAAAGTGAAAGCGCGCGCTGTCATCGTTCAATCGGAGATACAGGAGAGAGAGAGAAGCGGCGTTGATCAAAGGATGGCGGTACTTTTTTCTCATATAGGGACTTTACGGCAGCCTACAACAGCGTTGCATCTAAGCTCCCTACGGCAGCCGCATGCGGAGGCGAAGTTGAAGAAAGCTGCCGTTGCCGGTAAGCCTGATAAGCAGCCAGGGATCCTTGAAGGCTATCGCGCTGCACTCTTAAAGGGCCCCTAAAGCACCTCAGATATTTTTGAACATTTCAAGTAAACACGCGCATCCAGTTCAAAATGCCGTCACGATTAACGATGCCAAACGCTGCAGCGCAAGCGCCGCGGGCGTGCCACAAAAAAAAAAAAAAAAAAGAAAAAAAAAAGAAACAATGCCGTCCTCCTCTCCTGGCTTTTCCGGTATCCCCAGCAGTCGTCCCGATGTCACCAGGGTGCATCTGGTGATGTCAACCGGGTCAACGATGTCGATTGGTCGAGCAAGAACCTACGACTTCCGGTTAGTCTGCTAGCACGTACGCGCGCTCCCTGCTCTTCCTCGCCGTGTTGCTCGCTTGCGCACACTTGCGAATCGGTAATTACAGCCCGCAACGCAAGTGCCAAATCACTCGCGTTCCAACACTGTCGTGCTTAGCGGTCTGATTACCTGCGCGAACGGAGTGCGACAGTGTTGGCCTTTCTAGACGTGCGCGCTACACAGGGTCCATAGCGGCGCGCTTCGCATGAGCACGGGCCGGCACGGCAGCAACAGCCGGTAGCCGAGAAGCGCTGAGTAGCGGCTAATATAAGGCCGGTCCACGTTACCGGCACGGTAACTCGCCGCACGCCGTTTGCAATTCGCGGGCCGCCATTCGACGGTGGTTTTGCTCGCGAACGGCGAGATTTCCTTACCGTAGAGAGGATGAGACCGGGACGCATTTGTGCGTCAGCCTCACCGCTGCCGATCTCTCGACGGTGCCGATATCGTCGCTAGGACTTCTCGATCCGGTTCACTTCAAAGCTAAAGCGAACGGCGTTTCGGAATGAGTCACCGACGCTCACAAGCCGCAATATTTTCTTACCGTTGTGGTCGCTCTTCGCAATAATGGTACACAAAGAGGAAAATACGCGGATATTAGCGGCGCCGTCGGCTGCGATGCGAGCACAGCCGAGGCGGTCGTCTGCCGTCGGTAGCCGTGCACTGCCGCTGAGCTCGACAAGTATCGGAGCTCTCGTTCGTGTTTTACGTTTGACAGTGGATATCATTTTTCATAAAATGTAGAATTTATGCATCGCTTTATCTACCAGAAATTATTTTCCATGGAACAGAAGCAGTAGCCGTTGTTTTAGTCGCCGGTGGCGGAGGCGCGCAGCTTCGCGGACATCAGGCACGCATCGTGCTGCGAGCGCCGGCCGAACTGCCGTCTACTTCGGACACCTCTCGCGCGGCAGACGTTCTACGGCACTGGAGGCCGGTTCGCCGTCGGTATGTTTGCCGCTAGCGTGGACGTGCCTTAACCGGAAGTGGACAGTGTTTGGAGAAGCGCGTTGGCGATGACGTTTGTCACGTGACATTTGGAGGAGAACTCGGCGAGGAGGAGAGATCAGCCGACGAGGAGAGTAGCGAAGGAAAGAGCGAAACGAGCGAAGGCCGTGTTTCGATCATCAAACGAGAGTAACTCCGCTATTACGGCACCATTTCGAAAAATTCTCGCGGCTACGTGTTCGTTGTAGACTCGTGCACAACTGCAACACCACAACTAAATTTCGACCTCTGGGTGGTTTGGGGGCCCTTTAAAGGCGAATCTTAACCGCTCGCCAAATTTTTCTTCGTAGTTTTCACTTCAAGATAAAGGGTCGACCTATGTTCTAATTTAAATGGTATATAACCTTTTGTAACAGCGATACATAATCATGTTAGAAAAGCAGAGGACAACATCGAAGGCCGGGTTAAAAACATTTTATCAGCTAAATCTCATTGTATAATTCTTTCATCATATTGCCAAAATCTAAAAACGGTATCGATAGAATAACCATCACGTTGACGTTATGCCATCAGTTCGCCTTCGGGATGTCCGGTCTTGGCGCCCCATGCTGTCACGCACCAAGCAGGCGGCAGATGAAGTGGGAGAAGCCGCCTCGGTGTTGCGGCTGGTGTGCGACGCCGGGGCGCTAAACTTGTGTGGTCCACCGGGCCTGTCGAAGGCGCTGGCGATGGTGGACAAGACCAGGCCCGTGATGGCCTTCGCGGGGATGGCCGGTGTGACCGAGATGGCGGCGAACACGAGGAAGGCGTCCAGGGTGGCGAGCGTCGGCGCGTGAGCACAAATGGCAGCTTAGCTTGAGCCGGTACTTTGGCGGCGGCGCGATCTCGTCCATGGCTGCCGCGTCCGGGGGAGCCCAGGCCACCGCCGCCAGCTCCGGCGCCGACGGTGCTGCGTCCATGCTCTCGTCAGTTCTTCGAATGCCCAGAGGGTCTTGTGACAGGGCCCCTGCTTTCCATCGTGTGCTGAGTAGGTCGACCGGGCTCCTCGCGAACTTCTTGGTCGCTAATGCAAGCTACAGAGGAGCCGTAACGGATGAAATGGAACCCTTGACACGTACGGTCTTGATGATGATGATGAACCTTAACCATGGCTCGCAACCACTGAGGGGGATAGGCCAAGAATCGGGTGGCAGTAGGTAGCTAAAAAAATTCTTCTACTGCCTCAATACACGATGATGATGATGATGATGATGATGATGATGATGATGATATCCTCAGCACATGGCTCGTACCCACTTCGGGGGATTGGCCAAGAATTGAGCACCTGAACTTTTAGATATGCATTCTGAAACTACAGGTAATGTGCAATTTAGCAATCAGAACAACAGACAGATTAATTTTCCTGAATTGCATAGTTTATAATAATAATGTCATGAAATAAAACTGAAATATCTCTCAGAGAATTGTAACAGTGGGGATTTAAAATTTTATTCCTTTTGTTGGCTGAATGAAACCACAAACGGCATCAAATACGTCCCTGTTGCTAAAGCCTAATACCGAGGCACCGAAAGTGAGTACTGTTTCTGATGTTAAATTTACCCCTAATTTAGCAAGCGGTATTTCAAGAAGTCTTTTTCTTTGTAATTTATACCGACGACATATTAAAAAATACTGTTCTACGGTTTCTATTTCTAGGCAGAATTGACACAGCGGCGATATCGCCAGACCATCCCTGTGCAAATATAGGTTTAATGGTGGGACACGGAAACGTAATTTTGTAAGGATGACTTCCGATTGTCTTGATGGACACCAATGAACTTTCCACGGAAATTTTAGGTGCTGAAATTCAGTCCATAATGTTATTGTTTCCATGATATCTCTACGAATTGTATATTTCCGATATCTGATCGCTGTTATTTGTGCCACCACTGGAAGGACCAATTGTATCGGTCCATTCAGGGATGCTCGCGCTAATGAATCGGCAATACACATCGCGCAATGAATCGGCAATGTAATCCGCAGTGTCCTAGTACCCATAATAATTTTAAAAGATTCAGCTGGGGGGGAACTAAAGTTAGAAACGTCTTTAGAGCCGGTGAAATTGATGAAGCTGTAAGCGCAGTACAGACAGAAAGGGAATCTGTTATAATTACCGCGCTGGATTCATTTAAAGGGAGTTTCCGCAAAGCTAGAATCATTGCTAAGAGCTCAGCTTCAAATAGGGAGTAAAATCTGGTAGTCTGAAGGAGAATGACCAGCCAAGCGAAAGGGAGAAAATGCCTACGCCCGCCTTTTCGTCGTTCACGGAAGCGTCAGTGGCTATTATGTTAATTGTGTGTACGTGTGCAAGGTAATCTTGCAACATATTATTTAATAACTGGACTGAATGAAACTTAGGGTTCTGTGGGAAAATTTTATCTAATTCAATCTTTAAATTCTGATTTGAATCATATGATGGAATAACGTCTCGAATTTTTACATTCAAACTGTCTAATTGCTTTTGTACAAAATAAACCGTGGGGTGTGAAAACGTGGCCAATGAGCAAGAAAGAAGGAGTTTGGATCGTTTATAAATACATATTCAGATCGTCTAACTGGAGAACTGTAAAATTTGAGAAATGTTTGTATCGTTAAGATGCGGAATCTGCAGGGCAATGTTGGTAGGCGCGCTTCCTGATAAAGAACATTGTTTGCTACAAACCTAGGGAGTCCCAGGCACAGGCGCAGGGCTTCACGCTCCAATAGAAACAGAGACTTAGTTTTATAAGCAGGGCTTCCCGAGAACAATACACAGCTGAATTCCAATATTGGACGCATGTACATTTTGTATATCATTATGAGGGCTTGCCTACGTAGTCCATATTTTCGGTTGCTCAGTCTGCGTAGTAAACCTAAAGCACGCTGAGCCTTAGATGCCACGTTTTCTATATGTGGACTCTAGTTGAGTTTTCCGTCATAAATGATACCTAAATATTTAAGAGACTCAACCTGCGGAATGTTTTCTTGATTGTAAAATATAGAGATTAAAACCAGATGCATAAGTGGGAACACCAATATTGCGCTTTTGCTTACGTTTAATGACATGCAAATTGATTGAAGCCATACCTCAAGCATACTCAAGTATCTCTGCAATTTTTGGTATAATGAATATATGTCGTTGTCGGCCGCGAAGAATGCAATATCGTCTGCATAAAAGTAAACTTGCACGTCCTGACTGGCTGGAATAGAGCTCATTAATATGTTAAATAATATTGGAGATAGGACTGCTCCTTGAGGGACACCACGAGTCTGTTTGAATTTAGACGAAGAGCAGCCATCCTTAAAGCAATAAAATTCTCTTGATCTCAGAAATTCTGCCAACCACGCAATAATATATTTTGGGACATTATGATTCCGTAGTACATTCAGTAAAACTGTATGTTCCACGGAGTCATACGCTTTAGCTATGTCTAATGTCACTAAAGCGGCATATTGTCTTCTTTTTCCAGCGAGTTGTATGCGGTTCTCTAAATCAGCATGGGCACACCATATAGAGCAGTCAGCTCTGAAGCCTATTTGATTTGGATTTAATATTAAATTATCCGACATTCAGACAGTAATTCTGTAATGTAGAACCCTCTGTATGAGTTTGACCATATCAGAAGTAAGAGAGATAGGTCTGATATTTTCTATGGTGTAACCTAATCCTTGTTTTTTAGGTATCGGGATTACTTTAGCTAGTTTCCAATCGTATGGTATCCAGGCGTTGTTTAGAGAATAGTTTATAATGCTTAGGAGATCAGAAGGAGATAGTTCGAATAAATTTTTATCATATGCACTGTAATTCCATCAGGACCTGGAGCTGACACGGGTAAGTTTGGAATTACTTGAGCTAATTCAGGCAAAGCAACTTCATTAAAGTCTGACGTTAGGGCTGGTTTTTGCAAGTTATGTGACATAAATGACAGGAATCGACGCTCAAGGCCTTTCGCAATCTGTTCTAGGGATTTTGTTATTTCATCAGATGATAGAGTTACATAATCAATATTAATTCGTGGTGGCAGAATTTTGCGATTTCGCATATATCTAAACAGCGCTTTTTTGGTTTTGGGATTTGAAAGGAAATCAAAGTGTTTCCTATCATATTCTTCCTTTGATTGAGCGACTGTGCGTTTAAATATAGCGGCGTAAAATTTGTAATCAGCCCAATTTTGGGGGGACTGGTTATAAAGTAGTTGCTTCCAAGCTGCTTTTCTTCGTCTGTAGTCTCGTGTACAGTCTGGATTCCACCAAGGACTATGAGAGGCTCCCTTGGCAGACTCAATAATAAATTCAGCTTCTTTGTATGATCGTTTGATTACAGCACAAATTTTCATAGGTTTGGTTTCTTCGGGCTCTTCAGAATGGTGGGCCAAATGTGCGTTTAAATCATGTTTAAATTTATTGTAGTTTACGAATACTCGGATCTGAGAGCACGATGGGATTAACGGGCAAGCAATTTCAAATATTATTGGACAGTGATGACTGTTGGTGGCACAGTCCAAGGCTGCCCACGATGAACTAGTGAGAGATGAACTTATGAAACTTAAATCTAAGGCTGAGCGCGACCGATTACAAACAAATGTAGGAGTTCTAGTGTTGAGACAAGTCATATTATTATCTGTTGACCAATTCCACAAGCGTTTGCCACATTGATCTGTTCGAAAACCCCAACACGTGTGATGGGAGTTGAAATCTCCCACAAGGATTTTATCCTTGCACCATGACGTCAGTGCGGAATCCAAAGATCGAGTGTCCTGCACACCCGCAGGAAAGTATACATTTACTAAAGAGAATGGTAGACAGCCCGGTAAGGTTACATCTAAGGCAAAAATTTCACTTTCAGGGGACATTTTGTTTATATGAAATCTTTACCTTAAGACTAACTGTATTACTAATGAAGAATGCTAAGCCTCCGCCTTTCGAAGGACGGTCCAATCGGAAAGATCGGAAGTTATTTATATGAAAAGATTGATGTGTTGAAAGCCATGTTTCTTGCAGTGCAATAATATCCGGGGAGAATTTCAATGCCAAATACAATAAATCTATTACGGAAGAGTGAATGGATCGGCAATTCCAATGCAGAATTTTGAGGAATCCTATGGTTGCGAAAGGATTGACTCAGTAACTGCCTTGCTTAAAATGCTGTCTTTTAAGAAATCGTTCTTTGTAAGGTTGTCTTTCAGGTATTTTTTGGTCTTTGAGTCAATAAGAGTAGTGGCTGTTTTCGACAAAGGGGATCTAGAACGTTTTAGCGATCGGGGGTCCATGTCCATTTCCTCTGAGCTTTGTGTCTCCTCATTGATGCTTTCACTGTGATTTTTGTCTGCATCAACAGATGGACCAGCAATTTGATCATCTTGGGACGTGAGTTTAGGAGCTACCTCTTCATTTGATGGTCTGTGGACACTCAGTAGTTAGCGAAGTTATACTGATAGGCGCTGTTGTGCCGAATATCTGTGCCATCTGGTTAGTTAAGATTTGTGACAAAGACTCACAAAGGTTTCCAGCTAGGCGCTCCATGGCCTCCATTGCCCTTTCGACAGCATCGGCAATTGAAATTCAAAGAGACGCTTCCGTGGACATTGTATGACGGGCTGTGACAGCTGCGTATCCCTGTGTTCTAGCCTGCATTTCAGCTATGGCTTCTTGACGAGAACAATGTCTTCGCTCAACGATTTCTAGGATTTGTAGTTCTCGTGCCCTTGCCGAGCAATTCAAATAATCAGCAGAGTGGCCTTCATTTCAGAGGCAGCACTTTTCTTCTTTGTTGGTGCATTCACTGGAATTGTGTTCCTCACCACAAACTCGGCATCTAGGAGCAGACCTACATCCTTTCATTGTGTGTCCGTAGCGCCAGCACTTTACACATTGGAGAGGACGAGGGGATAAAGGTTCCACTCGATAGATTAGGGGCCATGCCTTAATTTCTGTTGGTCTATCTGTCCCTGCAAATGTTACAATGACCGATTCAGTAGGAATTTTGTTCTTGTCTACCACACGTCCACACCGATAAATTGAAATAGCACCTGCTGATGAAAACAACTCTAATATTTCTGTTGGTGACATGTTGACATCAACGCCACGCACAAGCCCTTTCACACACGCCAAGTGAGGTGGGATGAATTCCCTTACCGGATTGGAAGCAAACGTGGAACACTTAAGAAGGTCTTGTACACAGGGCTCGTCTGGAGAAAAGCACAGAATACCGCCTCTGCCGAACTGGCGGACCTCTGTGATATTCAGGAAATGGGCTGTCGCCGATCGCAGTTCCGCCGGTATCGCTTTCGGGTTCTTCATCCGTATTATGCCATCATTGGTTGGGACGATAGCCACGGGAACTGATCTGACGCCGTTACGCAGAAACAAGTCCACAGGTAAATCCTGCGAGGGAATAGAGGCGGACCAGAGGAAAGCCCCGGGCCCTGGTGACGAAAATGGCCTCTGTCTGGTCTGATTAGCCAAAAAGCACTTATTATACAACAAATACTCTACAAAAACAGTTAACAAGCAAAAAAGAGTCAGCAACTACTCAATCCTTGGCCGCAACCCCCAGAGCCAAACACGCAACACACGAACGTATTCGGGGCTTCTTGTTGTTGTTGTTGTTGCCTCAAAACATGGCTCGTACCCACAGGGGGAATTGGCCACATTAGGTTTGAAATGTGCGTCTAACAAAGCAAAATGTGAGAAAGGCACATTTAATACAAAGCAATATTCAACTCAATGCCAACAGAAAATTTGAGAGCGCATATTCATAAATTTAGGGGAAAAAATAAAGTGAAGTGTCCCATGGTCGGTACCCTAGCAGTGAAGCCTTCCTGACGCTTCAATAAACTTGTGGATAGCAGAAATCATTGACCCATGGCTTGTGCCTAATTGACACGCACCAAGGACAAAATGTTTGGTGTAGTAAGCGCTAAACCCAGCTTACTTGTAGGAAATACTAGGAACATTCTGCGGAGGGAGGAGAAGCGGCGGCAAGAAAGAAAGAAATGGTCCATAGTTTCTGGTTCATTACAAAAAGAACAAAGGTTGGTTATAGACAAACCAGATCTATGAAGGTAAAAATTTGGGCGGGGAACTCCACAACGGAAGCTTGATAATGTCACCTCGCATTGTCGTGAAAGGCATTTGCTCGTGTTCCACCGGAAATTTAGATGTCGAAAATCCTCTGCGGAAAGTAGGGATGATTTAGTACAATTTAGAAATAAAAAGCATTTAAATCTAGCACCTGTTATAAAAGCGAAATCAGGAAGGATATTTAAGACAGGACCATTTAGTGACAATGATGCGAGCGAGTCAGCTGATTCATTTAAAGAAATTCCACTATGACCGGGGACCCATTCAAAGCGGACTTCAGACAAATTGTCTGGAACAAGAGTCGAAAATATACTCAGTAGGTGTGAATGATTTGTAGAAGTTAAATGTGTACAAACCGACAGCGCATCGCTAACAATTATTACTTTCGATGTCTGGGTACCCAATTTTCTAATGGCTAGAATGATGGCCAGAATTTCTCCAAGAAATATTGGGGTGTAATCTGCTAGACGAAGGGCAAAAGACCAGTTAAGCTGATTTGAAAAGATGCCCACTCCGGCCTTCTCTGCATTTTGTGTAGCGTCCGTAGAAATAACCAAGTGAGAATGAAATTGATTAAGATGATCTTGAAGGAGACCTTCAAGTATGCGTGACGGAAGAAGTTTAGCGTGTTTTGGAAAAATATCATCAAAAATCAAGTTCACCTTTAACGAATCAGTTTTTGGAGAAATCAGGCACGGTAGGCGAACATGAAGTTTTGATAACAGCGTCTGAACAAAAACAACTTGAGGTTGTCGATAACGCCGCCAATGTGTTCGGAAAAATAAATCGGGATAATTGATGAAAACGGATTGCAAACGGGATAGGGATGTATCATAAAGCTTTAGAAAAGTCACGACAGTAAGTTGCTTAAACTTGGACTCAAGCGGGAAAATTCCAGCCTCCAGATAAAGCACATCATTAGCCACAAAACGTGGCAACCCAAGACAAAGACGTAGCGCTTGCCTTTCTAGCAGTATTAAAGCTCTTAGCTTGTATGCTGCACATCCTGAAAAAAGAACACAGCCGAATTCAAGAATATGGCGGACGTAGAGTTTGTAAATCATCAGCAACGTAGCCGTACGCATACCCGTCTTTTTATTACTGAAACGGCGCAAGAATGCCATTGCACGTTCTCCTTTCCTAGCATTTCTTTAGATTTGCTGTTGCCAGTTTAGTGTACCGTCATAGGTTATCCCCAAGTACTTCACAGCTGAAACTTGCGGTATTGGCTCATTTCGATAATGAAGAGAAATGAAAACGGGATTTGATAATGGAAATACAAGTAACGCGCATTTCTTAACGTTAAGGGAAAATGACAGTCCGTCCAGCCAGATCTCGAGTGCAGACAAATAAGATTGTAAAATTTGGTGCAACGTATTGATATCCCGTGATGAGGAGAAAAATGCAATGTCATCAGCATAGAGGTAGAGTTGCACATCCTGATGAGTTGGGACAGAAGATAACAAAATATAAAAGCGGAGAGAGAACTGATCCCTGCGGTACGCCTGTCGTCTGTTTATACGTACCCGATGTCACCCCATCCTTGAAACAAAAGAATTTTCTATCAGAAAGGAACTCTTCTATCCAGGCCACTATATAGTCTGGAACAGCACAGCTCAGTAATCTAGAAATTAAAATTCCATGCTCGACACTGTCATATGCTTTTGTAATATCTAAAGTTACTAAAGCTGATACGTTTCCTGATAATCCTGCGAGTCGAATGCGGCTTTCTAAATCAACGTGAGCTGACCATATTGAACAATGAGGCCTAAATCCTATTTGCCTCGAGCACAGAATACCCTTGGAAGAAGTGAATTCATTGAGCCGGACATGGATTACTTTTTCTATTATTTTGACTAGGTTCGATGTAAGGGAAATCGGCCGAATGTTGTCCAAGACATATCCGAGGTTTTGATTTTTTAGTAAAAGTATAACTTTTGCAATTTTCCAGGAGTCCGGGATCCACGTATATTGAAGGGAACTGTTAACTATATTCAAAAGCTCATTAGGGAAAGAGTTAAATAATAATTTAATCATTGCTGTTGTGATACGGTCAGGTCCAGGAGCCGATTGATGAGCAGTTAAAATGACATCGGATAATTCTGTCATGGTGACTTCTACAAACTCGTATGTCGAACTATGAAGCCTTCTAGGTCTAGGACACAGCGAAGAAAAACAAGCTTCAAGACCTTTCGCGATATCATCTAGTAAATCTGCCGCTTCTTTGGGGAATAGTACATCGCAATGTGACCATACGGACTGCTGGAAAGATTTTTTGCTCCGTAGAAACCTAAAAAGTGCAGATCTTCTTTCTGGTTTTGATAAAGATGAATGCAGTCCGTTTTTTTTTGTTCCTCTTTAGCTTTTGCCGCAGTTCTCTTAAATACAGCTGCATAGAATTTATAGTCAAGCCAATTTTTCGGTGAATGATTATGTTTGAGACTTTTCCATGCTGCTTTTCTGCGCCTATAAGCTCGTGTACATGCTTCATTCCACCAAGCTGAGTTTGACGGTGAGCTCCCAGACATCACCGTAAACTCAGCGGACTGAATCGAAGAATGTAAAAGCGATACCACCGAGTCAGCCCTCCGCTGTTCATCACTAGGGGTTAACGATGATACCCCTGCATTTATAGCTGACTTATAAGTTTTATAATTAATGAGCCGTTTTTGTACGGGGCTTCTTCTTCTCAATACACGAGCGGCTCTGCTTCTTCTTCTTGTCGTCTGAACGTGTGGCGCATACCCACTATGGGAGATTGACCAAGACTCAGGTGAACAAGGCTTAATAAATTTGGAAGTTAAATTTCACAATTTCACATCACAGCATTAAAATGTATGCTGTGATGTGTGTCTGTGCGAAATTTGTTACGTTTTTGCAAATTGTGTAATCAGCTATTCATCACACATTTTTGTCGCACTTCAGCTTCAATTAATTTTTGCAACACTGGACTGCAATGGTTCATTGTATGCGATTGATAAACACGTCTGTCAATGACAAAGATAACTCTCACTGAGGCATTTTTCAGCCTATTTTAATGCAATGACAATCCGCGAACATCCTATACATATACAGGGGATTTCAGCGAACACTTTTGAAAATGTTAAAAGGTTGTCTGTGGCAGATAGTACAATTTCAGTTGATGAGCTGGTCTACTCGAAGAGGTGGACGTTTACTTTTGTGCTTCAATGCATAAAACGACGTTTTGTTAAGAAATTAACCGGAACGCCAATGCATTTCTCCGCTCCAAGTTCGGGAAATAATATCGCGAAACTGGTGTCATCCTGAGAATTCGTTCCAAGTGGATCCGCCTTGCGAACTCCACGGCTAGAATTTGTTAATTGCAATAGGGTAATTTGTTACAATTACCATTATATGGTAATTAGTTACAAGCTTAATTAGTGAATTTTTGTGGATTAGTCGATTATGCATTTTAATTTTTTGTGCAAGTAATGTCCGCCTCTTCGAGTAGACCAGCTCAGAATTGTGCTATCTGCCACAAGCAACATTCAAAATTAGACTAGATCATCGAGAGAACTGAACGTTTCTCTCGGTGATCTAGTTTGCAATGCATTCGAACGCACCGTAAGAATGCGCGAAACGTTTATTTTCTTCCAAGAAGACACACACACACGCTTACTCACTCGCAGAGCATGTCACACACACATGCAGGGCAAGAACTGGGCAGTCCACGTTGTACAGCGTGCAGGAGCGCCGATTCAGTCCGGTCGCAAGGAAGGGGAGTCCGAACGGCCAGCGGGGTGAACAGAAAGCTCTGCATGCCAGATATAAGCATAGAGTTGCGGTGTGATGGGGCTCAGGCTGTCCTGACCGCTTGTTCAGATGGACTAAAGCAAAAAAGATGAGTGCTGTTCAGAGAGCCATCAACCACCCTGCAGAATCGACGGACTAGTGCAATGTTGCGCTGGTATTGCAGGGGGTTCCACTTGAGGGCTTTGAGCTGATCCTCATAGGCTGGCATGAGCTTGCGACGACCGAAAAGACGGGAGTACAGGGTGCGTGTTGCCCGGCGGTGAACAACCTCGAATTTGTCAGCGAGTTGAATTTGGTATGGACACTATACTGATGAGCATATACTCGAGTCGTATGAGCATATATACTCAAGAAGAGCATATATGCTCAAGAAGAGCATATATGCTCAAGAAGAGCATATATGCTCAAGAAGAGCATATATGTTCAAGAAGTGCAATTGTTGACGAGAAGTTGCAGCATTTTGGTTCACCTCAAAAATTAAGAAAGTAGGCCTGGTTGTATATAAAGGGCATGCATGTAAATTTGCAATAATTGTGCACCATGTAATTAGCAGAATATTATGTAATGTAATGTAGTGCTTCATGTAACCGACTAAATCCGAATGGTTCAGACCATTTTACCGTAAGCAAGAACGTAAAAAGATGAATTAAAAGTACCTGTTTTTTTTCCCTAAAAATATAGATTGTATTGCAAAAAACGGGTGCCTGAGACATTTCATTACAAAGCATAATAGCCTCACCATTAGAAAAGCACATCAAAAATTTGCAAAGAGCCTAATACAAACCAGCTTGACTCAAAAACATATGAAGAGACTGTTTGTTTAGAGTATACTTTTATAGAAAGGCTAAAAAAAGGCTATGAGCTTAGCGAATGTAGCATTTGAGTGCTGTGTATAGTGTATTTTTAGCTTAGCATGGAGGCTGAAGTTAGGTTTGGGGCATCACTGCACGCTATGGAAAGTAAGCTTCAAAGAATCTGGGAAAAACTCAACCTATGGACAGTTTTGTTGATATTGACTGCTATCTACACCCTAAAAAAGCAGAATTTGCTTTAATATCTGTGGTGTGTACCCGGCAAGAGACATAAGTAAAGTGACAATCCTCTCCTGAAGCAGTGTTTCTAACAAAAATATATCACTAGTGAGTGCACTCTAAAAAGGACTTTATAGCGATAAGTTTCAAATTGAGAATAGCTTGAAAATATTTTAAAACACCTTAACATAAAAAGCCCTTTGCAGTGCATTAAGTGTTATGGGGTATGTGGCTTGCAAGAAATGTTTTAAGTTGCCCTAAATAACTATTAAATAAATATGTCACCCCCGTAGACCGCATTTGTTCGCACAAGGGCTCTGAATATTTTGTTTTATTCATGTGTGGATTGGCACTTGTCACCGAGAATATTTGATTATTTAAAGAGGTAAATATATGACTTGAAACGTTTAGAAATGGCTCCATACAGAGTGCGTGTTTATATTAAGGTGGAAATGCTATAAAACTGCTGTATGATAAGGATGCACATTGAGGTCACTAAATAAACTTTCCTTTAGGACCTACATGATACCAGCAAGCTTCTTCCAGGACGATGCGTTATCATGGATCCTGGAGCCGGAAGAATTGTATGCAAGCCACAGAAAGTTCACCTTGTGCCTGGATGTCCCGCTGAGCATGCACTAATCCTATGCTTGACAATCTATTTTATACTAGATGTCTCATATCCGCATGCGTTTGGACTGAACTTAGTGTTGCTGCAAACCATATTAGTAAAGAGTGCCACATTTCAGCAATGCTTTATGTCACATGGACTGAAAGCTTTGTTGAAGCAGCTCAAGAGCTCCCTCTCAAAGACAAGCCAGAAGGCTAGCCAGGCTTGGAATTGAATATGCAGCTAGCTGACTGCTCTTTTGTGATGAAGCCTCAGACAAGGTCCTTTTTTTTCTATTTTTGCTTGGGTGATATGAATACTTAGCCAGTGCACACTGCTCACCTGTATTGAGAATTGACAACTTTGCAAATGTGCATAACTAGTAAATGATCAAACTAAATACTGCATTCCAATACTTGTTTTACTTTTTATTGATACTGTTTTTCCTGTTTATTGCAAGTGTATTGATGTTCTTGCCACACAGACTTCCATATAGTTATGTACTATGCTTTATTCTTTGTGTGTGGAGGTTGGCCTTGTATTATGTATATATACTGTATTTTTTGCACCTAACCATGCTGCAGAAAGTTTTTGTGGAATAAAGTGTTTAAAATAATTTTCCATCCTTCTTTACTTACTTAGTACTGCCAGCCAGAACAGCAAGCTTTGTTAGCAGGACTGTTCCTCGGTGAGTAGCATTTCTTAGGGTTGAGTGCCTTCAGAAATAGGCTTCAGCTTCCATATCATGACCACGTAAAGCATTGGCATCAGCGAATTGTGATTGTAACCTCACATTGTGTAGCAGTGCGATGTGTTTTAATATGGGATAATGTCGGCATGCATCTACACGAAATCCTAAGCATGACATCACAATGCCAGTGTATTTACTGCGGTCCTTCTGAAGACTTTATAATTGATTTCATTGATGTTATTGAGCACTCACTGATACCATGGCTGTTTCCAGATGCACATAAAATTTATGTTGCCATTTTTAAGCACAATGAATATATGGGTGACCTAATGATGTGTCATCTCGTGGCATCAGCTTATGCAGACCACGGTTGGCGTCACCCTTATGTCTGGTATAACTAAACCGATATGACATTTATATCAGACAAGTCAGCATTGACTTTTCTTATACACTCGTTGTTTACCTGAACCGACAATCTCAAGATTATTTTTCAATATAATACGATAAGAACATTGATTATAAAACTGTTGTCGCTTTACTGCAATGCTGCCCAGATATGTTGTTGTGGAACACAATTACAGGTAAAACTATAGAAAATGTATACGAAACGTTGTTCCAAATAGTACATGTAACAGTGCTACGTATATAACTAGATAGAATTACTGGAACTATGATCCAGCTAGGAAATAAATGGAAAGCTGCTGCGTATACAACAAAGTAAAAATAACTGGAACAATGTTGCGCCCTTTTTAGATTTTATCTGGGGCGCAAGTTACGCTTAAGTAAGCGGAACGTTTTTGCAAAAAAGTTCCGCTTACTAGTTGGAACTTATGTGGAACCAGATTAAGAGTGTATGTCTGGTATAACTAAACCGATATGACATTTATATCAGACAAGTCAGCATTGACTTTTCTTATACACTCGTTGTTTACCTGAACCGACAATCTCAAGATTATTTTTCAATATAATACGATAAGAACATTGATTATAAAACTGTTGTCGCTTTACTGCAATGCTGCCCAGATATGTTGTTGTGGAAAACAATTACAGGTAAAACTATAGAAAATGTATACGAAACGTTGTTCCAAATAGTACATGTAACAGTGCTACGTATATAACTAGATAGAATTACTGGAACTATGATCCAGCTAGGAAATAAATGAAACGCTGCTGCGTATACAACAAAGTAAAAGTAACTCAAACAATGTTGCGCCTATTTTAGATTTTATCTGGGGCGCAAGGTACGCTTAAGTAAGCGGAACTTTTTTTGCAAAAAAGTTCCGCGTACTAGCTGGAACTTATGTGGAACCAGATTAAGAGTGGAGAGGTTACATGCTTTGAAATTTGTGCCGGGAAACGGAAGTTTTGCAAAATGCAATTTTGCGTTTTCATCAGAATGACGAAACGTGACCTGGAGCTGCAAATTTTATCGACTAATACTTTTTTTGTGGTCCTTGGCACCTACATTGCGACTTTAGCAATTTAAAAAGAAAGTAGACGGTAGCGTGCAGAAACCCGTGCAATGCACTGCAATTTCGCGAATGTGAGGTGTTGTTCCAAAATAGCCGGCATGTCAGCGTATTGATTGGCTGAAGGGATATCCCGTGAAGAAGCGTCACAGGAAGGGCCGTTTCGTAAACGTCAATTTGACGTTGCGTGACGTCGCGCCGGGCCACCATTGCAGAGATTTTCCGCCATAATTTGTGGTGCGACGAGCCGCACGAATTATGGTAATGAGCGGTCATATGCAATGGCAGTCGAGAGGCATGCGTATCGCCGCATTTTCCCTGTCATTTGGGGCCATGAAAATATTTTGTTCACAACGCGTGCTCATAGCATTTGCATCGCTCTCGGGTGGTGTTGGCATTTGTGTTTTGAACCATAATTTTGATCAAAAACAGGTTTATTTGAAATAATATTTGTTGAAACTAACAAACGTTCTGCAACTTCTTGCACTTTTCACTACTGCGTTTGTATCGTAATCAATATTAATGACTTTTCGCGTCATCAAAGGCTATGACAATGGCGAATTTTTAATTGATAAAAAGAAATGTACGCAAGGCGGCGCCTTGAAGTTTTCTGTCGCGGTGCTAGTAAGCCGCGAAGTGCACAAGAGATAGTAGTGCCGGCGCTTGCGTCGCGCAAGCGGATACCTGTGGCGAGCGCAACGCTATCGAGTTAATAATAGTGATAATAATAATAATAATAATAATAATAATAATAATAATAATAATAATAATAATAATAATAATAATAATAATAATAATAATAATAATAATAATAATAATACTTTATTAGCAGACTTTGCATTGGCATCAATACATGATAGGCCTGCCAAAGCCGCATTGGGCTTGAAGGGCAGAGCCGACAGACAGCGTTTACAAAACTGCTATATCGCAGACACAACAGAATATGCAAAAACATGTTTTTGGCAGGAATAAGCAAGTAAAGAAAAAAAAGAAAGAACCCCAGCGGCAACGAGGACGGAAATAAAAGACAAAGAGAACAACCGTAAATTAGAAGGAAATGTAGTGTGAGGTGGCACTCGCAATACAAAGCAACGGAAATAAGCGATTATGTTGTTATGCAATATTGAAAAACCGCCCTGAGAACCAGTAATAACATCTGAAAATGAAAAAGAGCACATGATAGGAAAATACATATGACGCCAGTAGGGTACAGGACGCCCAAATAAAAAAACAAACTAACAAGTTACTGTCTTAATTCACAGTATATTCTTACACTTCTGCACCTGTATGATGCAGTCGCCGAACCATATGTCCTCCTCTTAAGGCGTTCATGTCAGATAGTTATCTATGATTAGTTGTGAACCTGCAAGGGAAGGCCGAGGACTAAAATATTAAAGACAAATGCGACGAAGAACTCGCTTTAGTATATATTTTGTTTTTTACGTGAAAGGCACTTGCTGATAGTTGATTGAGACAGGAGGGTATGAAGTAATTACGAGTGCGCTGACCGTATCTGGTAGAGCAGCGGATCACCCGAAAGCGATCTTTAGGACGAAGACAGCGCGCAGGAACATAGTCGACCTTATACTTGTTTGACCAAAAATGCCTCAAGATAGCCGTTTATTTGAGAAGGGCGTTAAAATTTAAGCACCTTAATGCCTTGAAAAGGTCAATGCCTGAAGGTAATCCTAAATCGTAGCTAATTATTTTCAGAATAGATCAAATGATAGAGTTTATTCTGTTTTTCCATCGAATCGCGCAGTGACCGAAAACCGTAATTCCATAACGAAGTATACTATTGACCCTTTTCGCGGCGATCCCGTGGGCGCTGCCATGTTTGATCAAGTGGTGACGCGTCCATTGCTTGCCTCAACTGCCTCCGTTGCCTCCTTGTTTACAATGGAAGTGTATGACGCCGGCACGACTTAGAAAACCTCTGTTTTCGGAGATATCGTAGACGGTGACTAGGTGGACGACACGAAGCTTAGATCACAGCTTCAGAGAACATGCAAAAGCGCTTTCGGAGCTGATTAGTCTATGTCCAAATGGCGCAAGCAGCGTCATGGTGCTTGTTCTAAAAGCGGGGCTAAATATGTATTCCAAGCTTTCCGATTATGAATTCAGTCAGGATTAGTGTGTTTTGGTCTCTGTTCTTTATTCGGCAAATATTTTGAAGCAGTGCCTTGTCAGTTTCTGACTCAGTGAAGTTCCTCGGTGCGGCCACTATCTGATTATTTTCTGCCTAATCGCTCGCGGGTGTGCTGCAGTTCCGATAGATTTGATCTTGCTGCGCACAAGGCTTGGAACGTAGCTGTTTTGAACATTGTAATACCTTGTAGCAAATATATATTACAGCTAGTAACTCGCTTACTCTTGTGGACCGTTACGAAACATTCAGCTTCGATCATTCGCGCGCCATATGTGTAGTCGCGTCATTTATTGTGCGTATACAGTGCGCATATATTCAAGTGTGCGCCCATTCATTTATTCTTGATACGTCGGCGATAGAGTGGGCGTAAGTTTTCCTGCCATTTGGGACAGATGTGTATAGATAACGTGCGCAAAACTTACTATGACAGGAAGCGCGCTACTCCCTTTGTCATTGTTTAACGAGTGGTACTCACACTTGCCGACCTTCCGGGGATGAAGTCTTTTCTTTGAAGGTTAGCGATACAATTAAGGCTGGCGGAGGAGCAAATTTCTGTATCCTCGCGGAAAGCCGTACATCACGAAGTGCCGGTAACACGTTCGGACAGTTGCAGCAGCTGCCCGCGAACTTGGCCACTCAGATTCATTCTATTCCTTAACATGCCAGTCACTTTTTGTCACTAGTTTTGCAGCCAGCTACTGCACACGTCTTCAATCCACATGATTCAATCTAGCATGATTGGAGCACAGTGTGTTAGAGAAAACTCAGTTGCATTTCCGACAGCTGATCGCACAGAAGCAAGGTAGAAGCGGTAATGGTTTCGCATTCGTGCGTGGTCGCTGAGGAGAGGTGTGGCGCGCCGCCGTGAGCGCCATCTCCGTTTCTCTAAAACAAACTGCTCCGCGAAAAGGGTCAATAACCCAGTGCTTGTAGAATAAATTTACAAACTGATAAAGGCATATAATATCTAATGTTGTATAACGTACCTGAAACTGCACGAAACCTTGAGCAAACGTAAGCTAGGTGGGAATTCCAGGCGAAGTTATTGTCAAGTAAGACACCCAGGTATTTAACAGATGAAACGAATGGGACGGGTGTACAGGTACAAGGAGAACAACATGAAGGCTGCACCAGTAATGGAAGGTTTAAACTAACTTTCTTCAAGGGATTGTGGAAACAAATAAGCTGTGTTTTGGAGACATTCACTTTTATCACATTTTTACAAAACCAGTTCATAGCGCTATTCGTTGACTCTTGTAAGAGGGAGATATCATCTGAGAAACGAGAATGTTTAGACAATATAACAGTGTCGTCCGCGTACTGGAATAAAGTCGCAGGAATAGCAGCGGCGAGGTCATTTACATATAGATTAAAAAGAAGTGGACTTATTATAGATCCCTGAGGTACTCCGGCTTTAATTACGGTTACATTGCTTCGGAATACGCTAGCGCAAGACAGGGGTAATTGGAGATCGCAGGGAGAGGCCTTCGTCCTGCAGTGGACACAAAATATAGGCTGATGATGATGATGATGATGATGATGACATTGCTTCGGTGCTGTCCTATGGAGACTAGTTGTGTTCTATCGTCTAAAAAGTTAGTCAGCAGCTTTAAAAAAGGCCCGCGAAATCCAACCAATGAGAGTTTAGATAATAGAAGGCTATGACATACAATGTCGAAAGCTTTGCTAGCGTCTAGGAAGAGAGCGCTGACAACCTGGTTAGCTTCGAAAGCTGAATTGATAAGATCTGAAATGTCCTCCAAGAGAACCTGTGTGCCTTTACCTGGTAAGAAACCGTACTGCGTGCTTGAAATAATGTTTTTGGCATCTAGAAACTTAGACATGACTTGCAGCAGATGTTTTTCTAATATTTGAGAAATACACGGTAGAATTGAGATTGGCCGGTAATTTTCGTATTTGTTTCGTGCACCTCCCTTGAACAGGGGCATTACTATGGCCTTATTCATTTCTGTAGGAATAATACCACTGGCTACAATATGATTCAGGAATGTTAATAGCACACACTTAATAGCATCAAAATGTCTGCGCAACTCGTCTACCGAAATGCCGTCAACGCCAGGTGATTTGTTAGATTTTAAGTTACTGTAACTGTAGCACACTGTAGTAGAAATGTAAAGTCCCCATATAAGAAAAGTACCGCCATCCTTTGATCAACGCCGCTTCTCCCTCTCTCCTGTATCTCCGATTGGACGATGATAGCACGTGCTTTCACACACACACACACACACACACACACACACACATATATATATATATATATATATATATATATATATATATATATATATATATATATATTTCCGCCTCAGAGCCATGTTGAAAATCCTCTGCGCAGCTGCAGTCGCCGGCGGCGGTGCGCGCCCGGCCTGAAAGCTTCAACGTGGACTAAAGCCCCTATATATAAAAAAGTAGCGTCACGCTTTGAAGAATGCCGCTGCCTCCTCGCACACCCTGCCCAAGACCGACGCCGCGTCGGTATTGGCCTAATGGCATCACGTGGACCGTCGAGCCCCCGGGCGCTGGCTGCGTTTGTTTACGATCCCGCTCCATCGCCATTTTCGCCCGAGAAGCGTCTACCGACTGGCGAGGAGCACGACGATAGCGACGAACACAGTCGGCGATCGTCGAATCTGATCAGCGGTGAAAGATAAACAGGTGCACGTGTTTCAAGCGGTGTAGGCGGCGCGACGGTCGAAAAAGGAGCGCGAAAGAGAGGAGAAACGAGGAGGAGGGAAGGCGGAGGAGGAGAGTGTCGCTACTTTTTATATATAGGGGTTTTAACGTGGGCTTTCTAGGTGCGCCACCGTCGACTTGCTTTCGCAAGCAAAAAGTAAAGAAAAAGCAGCCGCTTTAGGAGAGGAGACTGCGGAGGAAAAAGTAGATGGCGGTACTATTCTTATATAGGGGTTTTATATCGATGATGTTCGGCCGCTTGTCAGCCAGACGAGTCGGGCTGAGTCACTTGGTTACACGAGATAGCGATAACGCGGCCTAGAGCGTGCGCTCATCATCACTGGTAGGTCGCGTATGTTGTCTCTAAAGCCCATACATATAGTTGTCTCAAGCTAGGAAGCAAGCGCGTGGGCTCCAATATACGATGATTCATTCCGTTTCCCGAGGACACGCATCCCAGTTTACGAAGCAGACGACCGCTTGTGCGCATGCAGACGACGGAAGCGAGAAACCATTTTGATGAATTAATCGTACGCTTTGAGCTAGCTACATCATTTTTACTGGGGAGGAAAACTGGGCCGGTATTTTGTAGCGATGCCTTTCCGGTAATAATTCCTTTTCGCGTTTATCGCGCTTTGTCAGTGGTCGGCGCGATGGTCCGCTCGCGTTATCAACGGGATCAGCCGGCCGTGAGCGGTGGATGATAATACTAAGTCATATATAAGGCATCGCTACAAAATCGCGGCCGTTTACCTTTAAAAAGAACGCTAGGTTCAATGCCTACATTACAGTTTCTTATACC
This sequence comes from Dermacentor silvarum, assembly GCF_013339745.2. Taxonomy (NCBI): domain Eukaryota; kingdom Metazoa; phylum Arthropoda; class Arachnida; order Ixodida; family Ixodidae; genus Dermacentor; species Dermacentor silvarum. The sequence continues at coordinate 145,116,905 of NC_051154.1, forward strand.
GGTGCCACACGGGTAAAGTAAAGTGCACTTTGACCGAGTGCACTTCGCGGCTAGTGTCATTCGCAGGCTGCCACACGGGAACGCTTAGTGACACTCACTGCAGAGTGCATCGCCGGCGAGTGTGTTCGGCGAACTCACTTCGCGGCGGCGAAGTGTGTAGCCTCGTTAGCAATGCCTAGAAGATACATAAAGTGATATTGGAAGAAGACTCAGGAGCAATTTTAATAACATTGTTTTAAATTTCTAACGTTACAACATAATAAAATGTGCCACACCACAAAAAAAAAAGAAAAAAAAACAAGAACAACAAAAGAACTACTCTCGCTCTCGGGCTGTTCACGACCAAGTCGGATAATGACTGCGCACTTGTTTGGCGGATCGAGTCGTTTTGCCTGTCGTTGCCAGCGCTTATAAAGGTGGATTGTACATGTTGTTTCTAACAATAATAAACTGTTTTCGTGCACACATCTTTATATTAGTAGACATATGCTTTCCCGTCTGACTCCCGGTTGCCATGAACATCAATTTGAAAGAATACTTTTCTTTCTCGTGTAGCAGCGCACCGCCAAAGTGACACTCAGCGCGCTGAAGTGCACTCGCTCAAAGTGCACTTTACTTTGCCCGTGTGGCACGGGTATTAGGCGAAGCGTCAAATTTGCATCACGTTAGGAAAGAAAATTGGGGTCATTGGCGCCATTTTGTAAGCGTCACGCGTACGTCACGCCTCGAATAAAATGGCAGGAATGTCCAGAATAGCGGATATGCTTTGGAAGTCCGAAGTCTTGATAATCAGCACTCACCTACCGCCGATGTTGTTTGCATTACGCGTAGACCTAGCACGTCTGTCGAGTTCGTAACCTGAGAGTGAACGAGCCCAGCTGACAAACACTGCCAAAGAAAATGCATTTTCGGTTCCGTTTGGCGCTGCAGCGATTTGAAATATGGCACTTCTGACTTCGTGTGGTGTGTGGTGTGGTGAATGAACCGTGTGAAACTTCGGGTGGTGAACCGCGGCGTGTTTCGTGTGAATCATGTGCCCATGGTCTCACGTGACTCGAGTTAGCTAGCTTTTGAAAGCGAAATGCACTAGTAGCCGAACAATGGGAAGTATGTACATCTTTAGCCATGCGATCCGTTTCAGCTGACAGTGCGCTCTTTGATTCGGCCTGTGAAATCTAGTTCAGTACAAGTTCACAGTACTCCTTCACTGACTTCTTTCAAGTTAAGGCGTGTTATGGCCTAGTTGGGTATGAATCGCTAGTGGAGCACTCAAGAACGCTGACGCACTGAAGGAAACGTTACACAGCGCTGTCATGTTTCAGTCTGTGTGTCCTTGTAGTTGAGCACTGCAAACAGAAATGATGTGTTGGCAATATGTGCACTGTGTGCAATGCGTAGAAGGACCTGCATCATGCAAGACCTATGCATGCAGCCGCGTATACGAGGATTGTTTCCATGCCTGCTTGAGAAGCAGCGCGGACTGAGTCAATGAAACTGTAATTGGCTTTTGATCTCTTTTTTTTTTTCGTTATGGAAATTGCAGATGGTGTGAGTGCGCCGCGTGGAACGGGAAAAGCTTCATCAGTGCTTTGCGCAGTCGGAATGCTTAAACTGCCCAAAGCTCTTCAGCTTGCACTAAAATGTTTCTTGCGGTGTTACTATAAACTGTAGTTAGGAAAGAGATTTACCCAAAACCAAGTTCCTAATGCATCTTCGCGGAATGTATTTAATTAACAAGTTAACACTTGCACTGCTACATTATGTCGATACGCAGCATGTGCGCCTGAAATAAATACGTTTTGTAAATGTGAACGACTGCGCCTGCAATAACAAACTTTGTATTAGCTCTGAAAAAAGTGCTGCCATGCGTACCGGCCACAACAAAACTGCTGTGTGCCCAACCTACTTGCTCGGAGGAACTCATATACAGGGTGTCCCAGCTATCACGCAGCACGATTTTAAAAGAGAGGAACGGCGTTACGCGAAGCAAACCTAGTGCGTATTGTTTCCAGTGCAGTGGAGTAGCCGCCAGTAATTTTTCCGTTACTGAGGTTTAATTAGGTAATTATAATTAATTATCTAACTCGAAAAGTACTGTATCAATTATCAAAGTGTCAATGAGAAAGTTGTAGAGCAACATGAAAAACTCCCGATACAGCTTTCTGTTGCTCAATACGTGCTACATAAATGTGTTTTTCTGAGTGTGAAAGAAGCCCGCGAATACACGCAGAATTTCCGCGCGACTGGCCGCTCGAGGCACTTTGCGTGCATTCGGGGGCTTCGTTCACGCTCGGAAAAAGACCTTTATCCAGCACGTATTCAGCAACAGAAAGCTGTATCGGCAGTTTTTCATGGTGCTCTACAATTTTCTCATTGACACTTGGATAATTAGGACAGTACTTCTCGAGTTAGATAATTAATTATAATTAGCTAATTAAATCTCAGTAACGAAAAAAATACTGGCGGCTACTCCAATGTACTGGAAACAATACGCACTAGGCTTACTTCACGTAACGCCATTCCTCTTTTTTTTTTATCGTGCTGCGTGATAGCTGGGACACCCTGTATAATGAAATGACCCTTCGGGCCCTTCCCATTCTGGGTGTAATATTCAGCCCCTCTCTTGACTTTTCCGCACATGTCACCAGCACTGTATCTAAGGCTCGTCGCATTGTGGGGTTTGTGACCCGTGTCTCCCTTCCCTGTGGACCTGAGGTTTTCATAGCACTCTACACTTCTCTCTCGCCCTCCGGACCGGTTCCGTCTGGCCTGCCGAGCGAAAACATCGCCTCCGCGGAGCCCCCTCCCCTCTCTGCCAAGACTGCGGCGCTACAGAAAAGCTGCAGCATCTCCTCTGCGAGTGCCCTGCATTCTCCACGGCGCGCGCCACCCTCGCCCGCATTTACCGTGCGCACGGCCTCCCAGTTTCTTCACCACACGAAATTCTGCACCCCTCGGGCTGCTCTTCAAGTCACCTGAAGCTCTACCGTGCCCTCCTGAGCTTCGTTGACGACACCGGCCTCACTGACCGTGTCTAAACCTTGACCTCCCTTTTCCCGCGCCTCCGGCGCCTCGGATGCTGCTGCTGCTCCCTCTCCCATCTTTCTCTCCTCTAATCTGTTAATCCCACTTCCCCTCTGTGCAACGCGGTTGAGGTGTCCTCTATTGAGAGACAGTTATCGCGTTGCACTTAACCCAACTTTTCACCCCTCTCCACAACAATCTCCAATACACTTCTCTCATTCTGCCACGACTCGAGTATATGCTCATCAGTATAGTGTCCATACCAAATGCAACTCGCTGACAAATTCGAGGTTGTTCACCGCCGGGCAACACGCACCCTGTACTCCCGTCTTTTCGGTCGTCGCAAGCTCATGCCAGCCTATGAGGATCACCTCAAAGCCCTCAAGTGGAACCCCCTGCAATACCAGCGCAACATTGCATTAGTCCGTCTATTCTGCAGGGTGGTTGATGGCTCTCTGAACAGCACTCATCTTTTTTTCTTTAGTCCATTTGAACAAGCGGTCAGGACAGCCTGAGCCCCATCATACCGCAACTCTATGCTTATATCTGGCATGCAGAGCTTTCTGTTCACCCCGCTGGCCGTTCGGACTCCCCTTCCTTGCGACCGGACTGAATCGGCGCTCCTGCACGCTGTATAACGTGGACTGCCAAGTTCTTGCCCTGCATGTGTGTGTGACATGCTCTGCGAGTGAGTAAGCGTGTGTGTGTCTTCTTGGAAGAAAATAAACGTTTCGCACATTCTTCCGGTGCGTTCGAATGCATTGCAAACTAGATCACCGAGAGAAACGTTCAGTTCTCTCGATGATCTAGTCTAATTTTGAATGTTGCTTGTGGCAGATAGCACAATTCTAGTTCATGAGCTGGTCTACTCGAAGAGGCGGACATTACTTGCACAAAAAAATTAAAATGCATAATCGACTAATCCACAAAAATTCACTAATTAAGCTTGTAACTAATTACCATATAATGGTAATTGTAACAAATTACCCTATTGCAATTAACAAATTCTAGCCGTGGAGTTCGCAAGGCGGATCCACTTGGAACGAATTCTCAGGATGACACCAGTTTCGCGATATTATTTCCCGAACTTTGCGGAGAAATGCATTGGCGTTCCGGTTAATTTCTTAACAAAACGTCGTTTTATGCATTGAAGCACAAAAGTAAACGTCCACCTCTTCGAGTAGACCACCTCATCAACTGGAATTGTGCTATCTGCCACAGACAACCTTTTAACATTTTCAAAAGTGTTCGCTGAAACACCCTGCATATGTATAGGATGTTTGCGGATTGTCGTTGCATTAAAACAGGCTGAAAAATGCCTCAGTGAGAGTTATCTTTGTCATTGACAGACGTGTTTATCAATCGCATACAATGAACCATTGCAATCCAGTGTTGCAAAAATTAATTGAAGCTGAAGTGAGACAAAAATGTGTGATGAATAGCTGATTACACAATTTGCAAAAACGTAACAAATTTCGCACAGACACACATCACAGCATACATTTTAATGCTGTGATGTGAAATTGTGAAATATAACTTCCAAATTTCTTAAACCTTGTTCACCTGAGTCTTGGTAAATCTCCCATAGTGGGTATGCGCCACACGTTCAGACGACAAGAAGAAGAATCAGAGCCGCTCGTGTATTGAGGCAGTAGAAGAATGTTTTTAGCTACCTACTGCCGCCCGATTGTTGGCCTATCCCCTTCAGTGGGTGCGAGCCATGGTTAAGGTTCATTATCATCATCAACACCGCACGTGCCAGGGTTCCATTTCATGCGTTACGGCTCCTCTGTAGCTTGTATTAGCGACCAAGAAGTTCGCGAGGAGCCCGGTCGACCTACTCAGCGCACGACGGAAAGCGGGGCCCCGTCACGAGACCCTCTGGGCATTCGAAGCACTGTGAGAGCATGGACGCAGCACCGTCGACGCCGGAGCTGACGGCGGTGGCCTGGACTCCCCCGGACGCGGCAGCCATGGACGAGATCGCGCCGCCGCCAAAGTACCGGCTCAAGCTAAGCTGCGATTTGTGCTCACGCGCCGACGCTCGCCACCCTGGACGTTTTCTTCGTGTTCGCCGCCATCTCGGTCACACCGGCGATCCCCGCGAACGCCATGTACTTCCTCTTCATCACGGGCCTGGTCTTTTCCACCATCGCCATCGCCTTCGACAGGCCCGGTGGACCACACAAGTTTAGCGCACCGGCGTCGCACACCAGCCGCAACACCGAGGCGGCTTCTCCCACTTCATCTGCCGCCTGCTTGGTGCGTGACAGCATGGGGCGCCAAGACCGGACATCCCGAAGGCGAACTGATGGCATAACGTCAACGTGATGGTTATTCTATCGATAGCGTTTTTAGATTTTTGCAATATGATGAAAGAATTATATAATGAGATTACGCTGATAAAATGTTTTTATCCCGGCCTTCAATGTTGTACTCTGCTTTTCTAACATGATTATGTATCGCTGTTACAAAAGGTTATATACCATTTAAATTAGAACATAGGTCGACCCTTTATCTTGAAAAAAAACCACGAAGAAAAATTTGGCGAACAGTTAAAATTCGCCTTTAAAGGGCCCCCAAACCACCCAGAGGTCGAAATTTAGTTGTGGTGTAGCAGTTGTGCACGAGTCTACAACGAACACGTAGCCGCGAAAATTTTTCGAAATGGTGCCGTAATAGCGGAGTTACTCGCGTTTGATGATCGAAACGCGGCCTTCGCTCGTTTCGCTCTTTCCTTCGCTACTCTCCTCGTCGGCTGATCTCTCCTCCTCGCCGAGTGCTCCTCCAAATGTCACGTGACAAACGTCATCGCCAACGCGCTTCTCAAAACACTGTCCACTTCCGGTTAAGGCACGTCCACGTTAGCGGCAAACATAACGACGGCGAACCGGCCTCCAGTGCCGTAGAACGTCTGCCGCGCGAGAGGTGTCCGAAGTAGACGGCAGTTCGGCCGGTGCTCGCAGCACGATGCACGCCTGATGCCCGCGAAGCAGCGCGCCTCCGCCACCGGCGACGAAAACAACGGCTACAGCTTCTGTTCCATGGAAAATAATTTCCGGTAGATAAAGCGATGCATAAATTCTAAATTTTATGAAAAATGGCGTCCACTGTCAAACGTAAAACACGAACGAGAGCTCCGATACTTGTCGAGCTCAGCGGCAGTGCATGGCTACCGACGGCAGACGACCGCCTCGGCTGTGCTCGCATCGCAGCCGACGGCGCCGCTAATATCCGCGTATTTTCCTCTTTGTGTACCATTATTGCGAAGAGCGACCACAACGGTAGAGAAAATATTGCGGCTTGTGAGCGTCGGCGATTCATTCCGAAACGCCGTTCGCTTTAGCTTTGAAGTGAACCGGATCGAGAAGTCCTAGCGACGATATCGGCGCCGTCGAGCGATCGACAGCGGTGAGGCTGACGCACAAATGCGTCCCGGTCTCATCCTCTCTACGGTAAGGAAATCTCGCCGTTCGCGAGCAAAACCACCGTCGAATGGCGGCCCGCGAATGGCAAACGGCGTGCGGCTAGTTACCGTGCCGGTAACGTGGACGGGCCTTATATTAGCCGCTATATACTGAGTGCTTCTCGGCTACCGGCTGTTGCTGCCGTGCCGGCCCGTGCTCATGCGAAGCGCGCCGCTATGGACCTTGTGTTGCGCGCACGTCTAGAAAGGCCAACACTGTCGCACTCCGTTCGCGCAGCTAATCAGACAGCTAAGCACGACAGTGTTGGAACGCGAGTGATTTGGCACGTGGGTTGCGGGCTGTAATTACCAATTCGCAAGTGCGCACAAGCGAGCAACACGGCGAGGAAGAGCAGGGAGCGCGCGTACGTGCTAGCAGACTAACCGGAAGTCGTAGGTTCTTGCTCGACCAATCGACATCGTGGACCCGGTTGACATCACCAGATGCACCCTGGTGACATCGGGACGACTGCTGGGGATACCGGAAAAGCCAGGAGAGGAGGACGGCATTTTATTATTATTTTTTGTGGCACGTTTTTTTGTGCGCAGCGTTTGGCATCGTTAATCGTGACGGCATTCTGAACTCGATGCACGTGTTTACTTGAAATGTTCAAAAATATCTGAGGTGCTTTAGGGGCCCTTTAAGAGTGGAACGTGATAGCATTCAAGGATCCCTGGCTGCTTATCAGGCTTACCGGCAACGGCAGCTTTCTTCAACTTCGCCTCCGCATGCGGCTGTCGTAGGGAGCTGAGATGCAACGCTGTTGTAGGCTGCCGTAAAGTCCCTATATAAGAAAAAAGTAGCGCCATCCTTTGATCAACGCCGCTTCTCTCTCTCTCCTGTATCTCCGATTGAACGATGACAGCGCGCGCTTTGACCTTATATATATATATATATATATATATATATATATATATATATATATTCCGCCTCAGAGCCATGTTGAAAGTCAGTCTGTGCAGCCGCAGTCGCCGCCGGCGGCGGCGGCAGCGTGCGCCCGGCCATGGCCGTGCTCGACTGGCGCGCGCGCTCGCTTCTTACGGCCTTCGCATCGGGGCTAGTTCATGCCTATCGCCGCTGCTTGGAGGGGGGCGCTACGACCCCACCCTGCTTAAAACCCCTTGATGTTAGAAAGTAGCGACACTCTCCCCCACGCACGCGCTTACCTCCTCAATTCTCCTCGGATTTCTCCCCCTCACCGGGCCGGCGCGGCGCTGAACCCTCCAGTGGCTCGCTGCAGCCGCATTAGAATCAATGCGCGCGCTTGTTTATTCGGCCCTTTGAAGCGTTGTATGGGAATTTATCCCTTGTGAAACTGTCATGACGAAAGTACGTTTCCGATAGAACGTCGTGCCATTTTTTAGGACGCTTCGATAAATACAAGCGGAAGCGCTCCGAAAAAAATGAGTACCAAGCAGTGGCTGAGCTGTTTACCTCTACGTCGCCACTTGGGTTGTCCGTAACGCGGAGGTGTATTGGGTGCATACATTATAAGCAGCGTAGAGTATAAACGAGAATTTGGTTCACTATCTTCGCTCTTAAAAGGCTCAGAGAAGGTAACCAAGAAGAAATGTGATAGTTTACTTAAAGTGAATTCGCCAAAATGAGTGGGCCAAACGCCTTTGTACCAATGCCACTGTGCGAAATACGTGCTGTGTTTGCGAAACAGCCAACATAGAACTTTACACACGCGCCTGTATTCCGTCACTATGAAACGACGAGAAATTACATTCCATCACCTCTGGGAGTAACCCAAGTCTCTCTCTCAAAAAAAAAAAAAAAAAGGCTGATTGCTTACACAGAAAGTGCTAAGACTGGCACTTGATAATTAACTTACAGACTTCAAGATGTCAAGTTTATCAGAATTGAGGGAGATTATCAGAAGCGCGTGGCTTGTACTTAATGAGCATGCGCGAATAATACATAATACCAGTTATCTACCTATATATTGCGGTTCATGCCTTCGCAACATAAAGTACATAAAGAAAAAAATGCTCGCAGTATTAAAACTTTGCAAAGATACAATAAGCACGCAATAAGAGTAAAATAGTTCCTTGGCTTCACAAGTATGAGGCGCAAGTATCACACGCACACACACACGCGCGCACACACATACATGCACACACATACACGCACACAAGCACGCACATACACAAACACGCACACACACACGCACACAACTACAAAATATGAGTTACAGGCATTAACTCACAAATTACATACATTTGAAAACTAACGCGCGCGCGAAAACACAAAAAGCTTTGTCACGGCTCGAAGAGTCAACGAAAATTTCAGCCAACTCACTTAAAAAAAAACTATATGCACAGTTATCGGTGCTCTGTATTAAACTGAACCAAGAGTCCGGCTATGCGAAGAGCATTAAAATCTCCATGCAACTTCATCCACAAATATGAGGAAAGCTGCAACATTCACCTCGCAAAGAATGGCGTGCTTAGAAGGGGCGCAATCCCTTCTCCCGATGTTATGGAGCCACTGCTTCCGACGCACGACATTCCGTTCACCTCGGGGGATATAAAATAAGGCTTGCCCTTTCTCTGGCCTGCTGCTGCATTGAAACGCGCAGCAGCAAGGCATTTTCACGGAGAACGAATCTCAGATTCCGACGAAAGAGTGGAAAAATGGAAAAACTTGGGAAACACACGTTCGGAGCGGCAGGGCGACCACCACTTGGACTGCTCATGGCGAGCGGGAGAAACTAAAGGCGCGCGAAAGCAAGTTTCGCGCCGTTTTCGTGACGTCAGGGTCACCTGACGGGGTAGTCTCGAGCGCCGCAGCCATTCAGCGTACCGGATGCGCTGCCTCCGCGAAAGAGGGGGAGAAAAAGAGGAGGTTGACCGCGCCGGCGAGGGTGTTGCGGCGTAGACCAAAGCGTGTCGCTACTTTCTAACATCAAGGGGTTTTAAGGGTGCCTCGATGCCAGCGCCGCCGTTCAGGGTGGTGCCATCCTTTGACCGCCCCCGCGCCGCCGCTTTCTCGCTGCGACGCCATCTTGAATCACAGCGAGCGGTTGCGAGTGCTTGGTGCCGGTGCTTAGTTCGAGACACAGTGCGGGCGGATGCTTTGCTGACGCTTCTACTTGCTGGACAGTGTTCAGCCGCATGAATGACAAGCTTGTCAAGTGCATCGAGTCGACATGACGGGCGGTTGTGTTCACAAGTGCACCGGATCAACGCGTAAAGGGCTTCGTTGTTTACGCTTCCCCCGGGACCCAGAGCGAAGGAAGAGATGGGAAGCCCAAGTAAAGCGGTATACTGGAAGGCAACGGATAGCTCCTACATTTGCGAGGTAAGTGTCAAGGAAGTTTAGACTATGGCACCGTGTTTTTCATTTAAATAAGAAAGTATTCTCTGATCCTCGCTCACGTACCTACGTTCGCTCACGAACTAAACACTGCACCGATGCTGTCTGAGTAGCCTATGGTTTGCGAGCGCGCGTCGCATAGGCTTTTGCCCTTTTGATCGGCGCAGTCTATGCGAGTAGTACCCTTATTTTAGGGATTGACGAAAACGCTTCGCCGCGAAATAGCCTTACATTAGCTACAAATCGACATGTAAACCACCTATTTTACTTTTTCACGGGAAGCACACATCGTGTGTCTCTTGTTTCTTTTTTTTTTCCCCTCAGTTTCTTTTTCGCTACTGGTTATTTGGGACTAAAGAACGCAGTGCTTCTTCCAGGGAGAGCAGCTGTTGTGTACGTGGCAAGCGAAGCATTGTGATTTTCTCTGTATTCTCAGCAGATATCTTGCGGATCTCAGGTTGTTACGTTACATAGCTGATTTTTAGACGAATATATTTGTAGCGTGGTGCTCGTAAGCCGATGGTCATTCGTGCTCATTCCCGATCGTAGTGGCCCTAGTGGGTACTGTGACGGTCTTTAAATGCCTGTGCACGGTGTGCCCAGGTGTAGTAGAGTTAAGGGGCATCATGGGACCAAAATGTTTCGGCGCTTTCTGGCATGGTGTCTGTTGTAGCCTGTGCACTTCTTCGAAACGTGTGAAGCGAGGTAATACAGCATTACTTCTGCGAAAATTTATTTTTAAGCACTGTAATGGGTTCTCTGTATTTACAAGGCAACTTTTCATATCAATAATCACTTTTGTTGTTTTACTTGTACTTAGAAACACTTTGAAGAGGACGAGTACGAGGGAAATCGACAGGATGGGCGCCGTCTGTTAAAGTCAACAGCCCTACATCATCATGGACTATATTTTCGAAGTGAAAAACATTGCTAATCTGTATTTGACTGTCTTAGTTTCATTTACGGTTTTTTACGCGATATGTATGCAGTGTTGTTCTTTTCTTCAATGTAGTTATCAGTGTTCTAATGGTTATTTATAAAATGTTCTGTACTCGCCATCGATCTGTTTGACTGATGCGACGTATTCGATGGTAGCTGATGTATTCTGGCTGGATATCTTGATTAATATTACCCGCGGTTGCGTTTTCTTGTTTGTATTCTTGTTTTCGCTTTATATTGTGTGTAATAAGGCTGATGTACTCACTTGAACCCCCCCCCCCCCCCATGTAATGAATAAATAAAAAAATACTCTCCCTATCCCGAATTGTGTGTGTCGAGCCTACCTTGCGAATTTCTTTTTATCTCGTCTTTCAACATAACCCTCAGGCGCCACACAGTACATATAATTTTTCATGTACATATCTCTTTCATGATTGACTGTACTAGACATTATAAGTAAATGTATTTTGTGCATCGTTTGGTTTCTCGTGTGTTCTACGCAAGATTGACACAGACAAGTTACGTTACATTTTTGTCTACAGCACTAACTAAACCTTATTTTCACATCGCAGTTATTTTTACACCAGCTTAATCCTGTCAGCACACAGTTCTGTGGGCAAAAAAAAGCAAAATTGCGCGTAGATATCGTCAAATAATTGCAACGAACGCGAAGAGCACGCGCAACGCAAGGGAAACTAACCGCCGTGCGCGAGTGGCTGGCTACGGTAAAGGAGGCGTGACGTGTAAACCAAAATACAACAGCGAAAAAGAAAGTCTTCCACACGCAGGGGGTCGCAAACCTTATATACCAAGCATCGAAGCGCAAAAAAAAAATAGTGCGTATTTCAAACATAGACACGGCATATTAAATGTGATTGAATTAGGCAACTTGGGGCATGTTCCCGGCGCCATACATTTACGTCTTGGACCTTCGACGAGTTAACGGCTATTGGTTATAAAGATGTGCAGATGCGATACCGATAAAAAAAATCCTCATCAAGGCAAAGCTCTTGGAAGTGCGCCGCAAGTAACACTATTTATGAACGCAAGCGTAGCTGAGTCCGAGCTCGTGTGATTCAATATGGCGGCGCCAACGGGGTTGTCTCCACCCTGAACGGTGGCGCTGGGCATCGAGGCACCCTAACCCTGCTTAAAGTCCCTATGTAAGAAAAGTACCGCCATCTACTCTTTCCTCCGCCGCCTCCTCTCCTAAAGCGCTTGCTTTTTTCTTTACTTTTTGCTTGCGAAAGCCACGTCGACGGTGGCGCACCTAGAAAGTCCACGTTGAAGCTTTCAGGCCGGGCGCGCGCCGCCGCCGCCGGCGGCGACTGCGGCTGCGCAGAGGACTTTCAACATGGCTCTGAGGCGGAAAAAAAGAAAATATAAAGAAGTGAAAAGCGCGCGCTATCATCGTCCAATCGGAGATACAGGAGAGAGGGAAGCGGCGTTTATCAAAGGATGGCGGTACTTTTCTTATATAGGGATTTTAGTTTGGTCGCCACTCCCGTGGTCTCTAATATTTTGCACTCGACTGTACATCATGAGTGAAAATAGATTCCAGAAGATCCAAACTAATGCGAAAATTATTAACCACCACGGCTGCGTCTTTCTTTCTTTTCTTTTAACCTTGGCTTTGCGTGTCGACAAAGAATGAACAAAATGTATAGCCCAAAAACACGCACTCAAGCCCTTCAGTACAAGTATTTCACCGGCAACAGATGGGCTACCGTCATGACGAATGAATCGAGCGACACTGCTCTTATGTCAGTCCACTCAGGCTTGCACAGAACTGGTTTACTCATGCAAAATGAATACCTGCTCGGAAAATAGAGTGAAATACTTGTGCTTACCCGTGGTCATTAGGAAACCTGAAAAACTTCAAAGGACTGGAATTCCCGGTGTTCGAACCCCACAGAGCCGCGCAACTCATGTGATGTGCCGATTTAGCCATCTTCGTCTAATGCTTGGTCGACCTGGGGCGCGATCTTGTACGCGTTCCAAACTGGAACGGAGGCGGTCCGTTCCATCGAGCCGCACACGATTGGTCAATTTGATCGTCACGGTTCAAATTGACCAATCGTGTGCGGCTCATGGTTCAAATTGGCCAATCGTGTGCGGCTCGATGGAACGGACGGCCTCCGTTCCATTTTGGAACGCGTACAATATCGCGCCCCTGGTTTCCTGCGTCTTCCGTTCGTTGCACGCCTGATCAAGCTTCTCTGTCTTATCTTTCCCATCTTCACACTTGGGACGACAACCGAAGCAGACGACGAAGCGCGATCTGACTTGTGCTATCGCTGAGCGAGTGGCAAGGGTGAGCGGAGGCAAGCTCGACGGACGCACGATGGCGACCACTTCCCGCGTTTCGCCCGATTTAAAATTCCCAAAAAGAGAAATAAGAAAAATAACTTAGGATGTCAGGCAACCGCTAGGAGCGGGCATGTTCCTTGAAACCGAAACTATAGCTTTACTTTCCGGGGCCTGCCTACACCCTGAAACACAAAAGACACTCCTCTCTCTTTTTAATGTCATGTGGGCTGCTGGTTACATTCCTCCTTCTTGGAAAGAAGCTATAGTATTCTCCATACTTAAACAGGGCAATGATCCGTCCTTACCTAGTAGCTACAGACCTATTCTTTGACAAGTTGTCTGTGCAAGCTCTATGAAAAGATGATAAACCGGCGCCTTGTCTATCTCCTAGAAAGCAACGGAATACTAGATCCATACCAGTGTGGCTTCCTAGAAGGTAGGTCGACTACAGACCACCTTGTCCGTATTGAGGCGAATATAAGGGATGCCTTCATACACAGACAGTTTTTTCTGTCTGTATTTCTTGACTTAGAGAAAGCGTATGAGACCCCATGGCGCTTCGGTATTATCCGATACTATTCCGCTATATATGGGTGTCCGCGGCAACATGTTGAGTGCTATCGAAAGCTACCTTTCTAACCGTACCTTTCGTGTAAGTGTGGGCCAGGCCTTGTCGAGGTCTTTCACCCAAGAAACTGGTGTCCCGCAAGGCGGTGTGCTTAGCTGTACAATGTTTATTGTTAAAATGAACTCTCTACGGATGGCTATCCCACGAACAATGTTCTACTCGGTATATGTAGATGATGTGCAGATTGGTATTAAATCGTGCAACTTTGCTGTCTGCGAACGACATGTCCAGCATGGCTTAAATAAAGTAGCTAAATGGGCTGATGAAAACGGTTTTAGGTTGAGCCCACAGAAAAGCACTTGCGACTTTTTCACTAATAAGAGAGGAACAGTACCATACCCTGCTATTGAGCTCTCTGGTACCACATTACCTGTAAGCGCAGAGTACAAGTTTCTCGGCATCATATTGGACTCGAAACTCACATTCATCCCGCACATAAAATACTTGAAGGTTAAGAGCCTGAAAACAATGAATTTATTGAAGATTCTGTCGCGAACAACATGGGACAGTGACAGGAAATGCATTTTGAACTTGTATAGGTGCCTTGTCAGCTCACGACTTGACTACGGCGCGATAGTTTATCAGTCTGCTGCACCCAGTGCTTTAAAGATGTTGGATCTTGTTCACCATTTAGGAATCCGCCTCGCGACCGGGGCCATCAGGACAAGCCCAGTAGAAAGCCTTTATGTAGAAGCAAACGTGTGGTCGCTCCACCTTAGAGGTCTTATGCCAGTTTTACATATTTCCTGAAAACAAATTCAAACAGTACACATCCTATCTGTTCTACCATAAACGATACCGCATGTATCGCACTATATAATAACCGACCAAAAGCGAAGCAGCCCTTCTCGCTACGTGTGAGAAAGCTCAGTGAACAAATGGGTGCTCCACTTCTTGAACATCGCCTAATGCCTCCAGCGAAGCTGCCACCGCCGTGGCAGTGGCATTTGGTCGAATGTGACACATCGTTTATTGAAATCACAAAACACGCGCCAGATGGACACATTCAACTGCACTTTTTAGAACTAAAGTCGAAGTACCCTTGCCCTGAATTTTACACCAACGCATCAAAGTCACATGCTGGCGTTTCCTACGCGGCAGTCGGTCCGTACTTCTCGGAATCCGATGCACTTTATCGCCAAACAAGTATCTTTACGGCAGAGGCCTATGGAGTACTATCGGCGGTGAAACACATTGATACACCGAAACTTCAAAAGGCTATAATATTTACCTACTCTTTAAGCCTTCTTAAAGCGTTAATGATGCCGCAAAAACATAAACACCCTGTAAGTATCAACCTCTATTCACTGATCTGCTCTGTTTATGCGTCTAAACAACAAGTCATAATATGCTGGGCTCCTGAGCATAGAGGCATCGAGGGCAATGTTCTTGCCGACCAAATGGCCACGTCAATAACATCGCACACTATTAATCCTACAGCTGCTGTCCCTGTAACAGATTTGAAACCTTTCTTGCGTAAGAAATTGCGAAGCCACTGGCAGCGCTTGTGGGATGCGGAAACAAATAATAAAATTCACTTGATTAAGCCACAGTTAGGTTTCTGGTCCGCTGCATCAAAACACGGCGAACTGATATCCTATTCTGTCGTCTCTGAATAGGACACCCATATGGAACTCACAATTTCCTATTGAATGGTAATGATCCTCCAACCTGTGGTAGATGTGACGAGACGCTCAACGTCCTCCACGTCCTCCTGGAGTGTCAGGAAGGCGAGAGAGAGAGGAAGAAACATTTTCCTCTCGCATACCGCTATTTTGTCCCTCTCCATCCCGCTATGTTTCTTGGTAAAGAACCGCTTTTTAATGCCAAAGCAGTACTCGCTTTTTTGAACGATGTTGTCCTAAATGTTATAAGCCCAATAAATACGTAGCGCATCCTCTCTCCAGAGGATTCCGCTGTGATAGTAGTTCAGTATAGCACATGCTTCCAGGCCCTTGCACTTCAAGGGCTCGGTTAAGGCAGTAGTGCTTTTTGAAAAATTTCGCCTCTTACATATTTTAGTATATCATCATTCTTTCACAATGCATCTCTTGTGTCCATCGCACACTTCATTAGTCATTGCCATAATCTACCTATAGATTTTACGCAGTTTACAGCGACTATTTTTAGGCCCCTTTACAGCCATGCGACATCTGCTTTATCAACACATCATAATGCACTATTCATATATACCACTGACAAGTTATTATCGCCTTGGCGCTCTTTGGCCACATCTGGCCCTTGCGCCAATAAACTCCAACAACCAATCATCATCACCAGCAGCTACTCGAGAATGGCTCTTCTCTTCGACTTCAACAAGTTGCCGTCCCTGGGTCGACGGACACTCTCTACTGCGACATATCCACCGGACGAGTGAGACCATATGTCCCTTCTCTGCATCGCCACAGCCTTTTCAACCAGTTACACAACCTCAGCCATCCCGGCATTCGCGCTTCTACACGCCTTGTGACTGAGCGTTAGGTTTGGCCCTCAATGCAGCGTGACTGCCGCACCTGCGCACCAACGTGGATCCAATACCAACGCGTCAAAATCACCCGGCACGTCACTTCGCCGCTCGGGGCATTTCCCTTGCCGTTGGAATGGTTTCAGCACGTCCACGTCGACACTATAGGCGCCCATCTTCCAGCTGAACCTTACTGCGATTGCCTCACCGCCATTGATCATTACACTCGATGGCCCGAGGTATGGCCCCTAGAAAGGATTACCGCAAAAGACGTCGCCTCAGCCTTCTTCTCCGGCTGGATTTCTCGCTTCGGCACTCCTCGTCGCGTCACAACCGATGAAGGACGGCAATTCGAATCTCAACTCTTCACGCTCCTCGGGCTCTCCGCGGGGGTTGTTGTGCCATAGTACGTGCCAACCCTATCATCGAGGCGACAGGAACTCCGATTTATCCGCGTCGAATGGATTCGTCGCGGGTAATTGCAAGAAGCACCGGCCATCATCGCCAACCGTCCCTCATGGGTCCTCTCGACGAGTCGCCAGGGAGACGCGACGACACAATACGACGCGGGTGCGTCAGCAACCACCCCGTCTGGGTCCTGTCGACGAGTCGCCAAGGGGCCCGTGACGACACAATACGACGCGGGTGACGTCAACAACCGGCGACTCCTCGTCGACAGGACCCAGGCGGGACGCCTGGGTCCTGTCGACGAGGAGTCGCCGCCAAGGGGATTTAAGGAAGAACCGGCCCATTGTTAAGCCAGAGAGTCACCACCGGCCGTCCCGTCGGTCTGGTGCGCTCTTACTGCTTTTACCAGCTATCACCAGCTAATGGCAGCTATTACCAGCTATTACCTGTTATATCTGTACACATTTGTACATATTTTATAAAGCTTTCGTCTCCTCTTCGTCTGCTCCAAGACTCCGTCTCTCGTCCTTGACCTCGAGACGCAACAGGGTTGAGAATTTAAGCGCGCGCGCGTGACTATGCGCGGCGCGCTTAAGCAACGTCGGCGAAAAGTGCACTATCTGCAGTCTGGCGTCACGGCGTAGCCGGCGTGCCCAGCTGCGTCGGGCGCGCTCAGCGCCGCCGGCGCGGAGATAGAACATGTTCTATAGACCTTTTCACAAACCGACGTTTGAGCAGCGCCACTGGCCGACACGGGCGACGTCTAGCGTCAGAACATGTTATGCCGCCATTTTGGACTGTGCGCCTTGCGAGAGCAGGCCGGCCGCACTTCGGTTGTGTGATCTTCGCCGCGCATTATTTCGATTGTTTTCTTCCGTTTCGCTTGTCTTGTGCGGCTTGACTTGTTACATGTTTCACGTGCTCGCGTGAGCGCTCAGTGTGGTGTGCCATGGCAACAGCAAGCCCAGCCAGTGGATGTGGTGTTTCGTCGTCGGTAGCGACGGCAGCCGCGTCTGCTTCGTCGAGACCTGGCGTGCTAATCAGCGGTATATTTCATTGTTATTGCTGGGCACATGTGACCGTATCGTCGATTTAATCTGATCACCATTACGTTTCGCGGTTGATGGTTGCCTCATTTAGCGAAAGCAGGCGCGTACGTAGCTGTCGGGCAATGCTTAGAACCAGGCGCCGGCGGCCCGACGACGCGTGTCAGCGGTTGGTAGATATTCGGTGGTTACTCCATTCGCTTCCGACGCAACTGAACAGCTCAATCATGCAAAATTTATTGGATCTGGTGCAGTGTAAGGCGCTTATAACCAAATTTCAAAGCATAAGCGTGGCGATCGAGCAGCGCGGTACCTGCAACGAACCGACGCGCGACAGTGATCACAGATACCAGCGCAACTGATACATCCCAGGTGCTAGATTTTTGTTTTAGTATTTAGTATTTATTTATTTATACATACTGTCAATCCCAATAGGATTATAACAGGACTTGTTATTGTAAAGGCGTTTATTGCACGCAAGCGTAAGGCTGACCGTCCGATCAGTTCAAGGAACCGCGAGCGCGAGCGGCGTAGTCCGAGCGATGCGCTGGAGAGCCTGTCCCACTAGACAGCGCTGGTAAGGATGCCCCTCTGCATCGTCCCTCTTCTTCACTACAATTACCCCGGGGACGAAACAGGGAGCCGTCCGGCGACCTAACTGTTCGTCACTATTAGGGGATCATAGGGGGCTTGAGGCGCTCAACGTTGACAATGTCGCGTCCGCGACGGCGCACGTCCGAAGATGGTTCAACGGGCTCAATCACATAGTTGAGGGGTGATGCACGCTCGACGATGCGGTAGGGACCTTCATACTTGGGCATTAACTTGGAAGACAAACCAGGTGCAGCGGAAGTAACTGAGAGCCGCACAAGCGCTCCAGGAAGAAAGGTGGGCGCGGAGGTGGTGTCACCGCGAGTGTTCTTCTGGCGCTCTTGGTCATTGGAGGTAAAGGCCCGGGCGAGGTCGCGGCACTCTTCGGCATGTCTCACCGTATCAGAAATGGGCGCACATTCAGATGCGTCGGGCCGGTATGGTAGCATTGTGTCGATGGTGTGCGATGGGTACCGGCCGTACAATAAGAAATATGGCGAAAAAACCAGTAGTTCTCTGCGTAGCGGTATTGTACGCGTAAGTGACGAAGGGCAAAATGGCGTCCCAGTCCGTGTGGTTGGAGGAGACGTACATTGAGAGCATGTCGCCGAGCGTACGGTTGAATCGTTCCGTGAGTCCATTGGTTTCGACGGGAATTCAGGGCGCAGGCTCCTTTCCCAAGCGTATCACCCCTGAAGGAAGCCGAACGCCAAGCCGGGGTACGCTTGTTCCCATTTGAACCAGTGGGTACCCGGCGGCGGTGGAAATCGAACCCACAACCTCCCGCAGCTGAGGCGGGCGCTCTACCACTAGGCCACCCAGCACCTCCACCACTTGTAAAGGCGTTTATTGTACGCAAGCGTAAGGCTGACCGTCCGATTAGTTCAAGGAACCGCGAGCGCGAGCGGCGTAGTCCGAGCGATGCGCTGGAGAGCCTGCCCCACTAGACAGCGCTCGTAAGGATGCCCCACTGCATCATCCCAGATATATAAAGATATATAAAGACATTATAAAGATATATTTGTTTACCTATTTTTTACGTTTGTTTACCTGGAATGGCTTTTCTTTCGAATGTCTGAATTTGGAACAAGCTTCGCTCACAGTGAACTTTAACGTAGATCGTGCGCGAAGTTTGTATTGAAGATATCGCGTACGGCAAGAATTGTTCGTGTGCGCTATCTCTGAAGCGAAATAAGCCAATAATATTGCAGCGTTAGGGTCATCTCTGCTCTTTCTCTTGTTTCCCTTACACTGTCTCACTGTGTTATGTTCATAATAAAGTAATGTCGAGTCTTAACAATTGTCGAATAAATACATATGGATATGACTGTAAACCACTACTGACCGTACGTGAGTGAAAAGCGCTTAGTGGTCAGCGAAGCGGTCACTGCACGCACGTAAGTATTTCACTTGATCGACTGTGCGAATTATTTATTTTTTCGTTACTGTTATTCTTGCAAGAATGATTCTATTGTCCGCGTACGCATGCGAATACCGTTTTTTACGTTCTTAATTGCGCGGGCTCACATAGCGCGTTTCTACGCCACGCACAGTTAGCGCATTACGGTTCCCGAACTCTAGCACTGGCGCTAGGCCGCGCTGATGAGGTTTACAGGTTCGTTTTTGCATTCTCTTGCTGCCCAAGCACATAGACAACGCTCAAAGATGGGTGAGCTCGATGCAGCACAACACTGTTGAAGTTAATTACCATTATGGGCAGGGCCGCGCACGGTGCGTGTGAACGCAGAGACAATGTTTTGCTGGACACAGGGTCTGCATACATCTTCCATAGGACACGATTTTTCCATATCGCTGCGAAGTGTATTTACCGACTAGTTCTCTCGCAGAGTGCTCCAATTTGTCTTATACCGGTGTCACACGGCCACTTTTGATAGCGATCGTGACCGATTGTTCGACCGCGATTGGCTCCCTTCCGCAGATTGAGCAAAGAAGCCAATCGTGACCAAGAAATTCAACCCATATCGGGCTCGATCACGAACAAAAGTGCGCGGTGTGACCCCGTATTAGGCACTGCAATGAAGTCGTGTTTGAAAGAATAACAAATGTAGCCTCTGCCACTACATACGAGAAAATATTGCATCGAAGAGCTGACAATTCTCGCAACCTATTGGGAAATGTCCCGAAAAAGGTTTACCAAAATGCGTTATTTTACTGATGTATGCATTTGTTCACATTAGACTGAAATGCCAAGTTCTCAGGTGATGCAGGAAACCGGCGAAGCGTGAACATACCACATCGCGACAGTGGTCTCGCGGAGTGCTGTGTTGTGGACACACTTAGTCCCCCAAATCGTTATTTTCCGCTGGTTGTTTGTGCACCCATAAACTGCAAAGTGCTGGCCTGTAGCCTTTTGATGAGTATATATGCCATTATTTACGAGCGTAAGTCATTCGGCCAAAAATAAACGGAAACATCGAAGGAAAGCTACTACTCCGCAATGCAAGCGCAAGGCATGCTCACAGTCCAGACCGAACAGGCAACACTGACTCATACTCTCCACGCCAGACCGTCGGAAGCGCCCTCGTGAAAACTTCTATTTCACGCGGCTGCCGCTAGACCAGAATGCACTGCGCGCTGTAGGGGCAGCGGGCAGAAGGCAAAATGGCGGCTTGCGGTGCTCGTAGTGAAAGCGCGGCTGTGGCTTTCTCAACGTCCGTGGACCATGACAGCGCAAGTGAGGATGTATGTACATGATCCGCTTCCGCTTTTGACGTAGCCGACGCACTAGCAATAGGAGTGCGATCTTCTGGTTGTCAGGGCAAGTTAAGGCCATGCCGTGAAGGCAGTCAAACAGCACACGGAGCGTGAGCGTTTTCTTTTCGAATTTATGTTCATATTTGTCAGGGCAAGTTAACGTCATGCCGTGAAGGCAGTCAAACCGCACACGGAGCGTGAGCTGTTTCTTTTCGAACTTATGTTCATATTTGTCAGGGCAAGTTAACGCCATGCCGTGAAGGCAGTCAAACAGCACACGGAGCGTGAGCTGTTTCTTTTCGAACTTATGTTCATATTTGTCAGGGCAAGTTAACGCCATGCCGTGAAGGCAGTCAAACAGCACACGGAGCGTGAGCTGTTTCTTTTCGAACTTATGTTCATATTTTATGCATGACTGGTTATCCATGTGTGTGTAAGCCGGTGATCGGCGCTCTGTCAGGCTTTATGTGCATTTACGCCGATCCCCTAGGCAACTATGTATGTTGGTTCACAGAAATGAAGTGTCTTGCCTTGTCAAAAAATAAAAAAAGCGCGCACAACTCCGACGGCGAATGCGCATGCGCCATGTAAATAGCTGTTCGCGCGGCCGTGAAGTTGCGCTCCCACACACAGAGATGGCGCTAGCCTCGCGCGACGCGTGGCGTGCAGAAAATGCCCCTAAGTGATTAGAACGAAGAAAATTCCCATTGGATGGCGTGAAAGCAAGATGAACCTCATCTACAAAGGCAAAGGAGATAAGGATAAGACGAGCTCGTACAGGCCAGTTACAGTAACGTCGGTGATATGTAGAATGGCAATGCAAGCCATAAAATTAGAACTCTCGAAGTGGGTGGAGAAAAACGATGTAATGGAGGAACTACAGAATGGGTTCAGGCCAGGCAGACGCTTAGAGGATAATATGTTTGTACTAACTCAGTGCATAGAGATTTCAGTAGCTCAGAAAAGGCCTTTATTGATAGCATTTCTAGATATTAAAGGAGTTTATAACAACGTAGACAGGGAATTGTTATGGGATATTCTTCAACACGAAGGCATAGATGACGATTTCGTGGAGCTGTTGAGGGAGATATATAGAGAAAACCAAGTACAAGTGGTATGGGAAGGTCGAAAAGGTAATGAAATGGTGGGAATTCACCAAGGATTGAAGCAAGGATGCCCTCTGTCACCATTGTTGTTCACACTTTACGTTAAGGCTATAGAAAGACGACTGGAAAACAGCGAATTAGGTTTTGATTTATCCTACATGCGTAATGGACAAATGGTGCAACAGAAGGTCCCTGGACTTATGTACGCAGACGACATTGTGCTACTAGCGGACAATAAAAAAGATTTACAGATACTTGCGAATATCTGTAGCAATGCAGCGACAAATCTAGGCCTTAAGTTTAGCACAGAGAAATCAGGAATTATGATCTTTAATGAAGAGACGAGTAACTTCGTGGTGTCAATTCAACAGCAAGTAATACCCATAGTGAAGCAATATAAGTACCTCGGCGTACACACAAACGAGGGAAAGAATTACTCATGCAACCACCAAGATAATCTGAAAATAAAGGGGAAGCGGAATGCAGCAATAATGAAACGCAGAGCACTGTGGGGCCACAATAAGTATGAGGTGGTGCGTGAAATCTGGAAAGGAGTAATGGTGCCAGCGCTAACATTCGCAAATGTCATTCTATGCTTAAAATCGGATATCTTGTCGGATTTAGAAGTTAACCAAAGATCAGTAGGCCGGTTGGCTTTGGGAGCCCACGGTAATACCACAAATGAGGCAGTGCAGGGTGACATGGGTTGGGCATCTTTGTAAGTCAGAGAAGCACAGAGCAAAATTAGTTTTGAAGAAAGGCTCAGGAACATGGATGAAAATAAATGGGCGGCTAAAGTGCACAAGTATCTCTACATGAAAAGCCTGGACACAGAACGGAGGAAGAGGTCAAGGAAGTTGGCAACCAAGTACAGGATAATGGAAACTGTAAATAGACAACCAGGAGTCATCAGAAAGAAAGTGAGAGAAATAAAGACCTTGAATTGGATGCAAAGAATGGAAACAAAAAGGACAATGGAGATTTACAAGAATGAGAAGAAAGAAATTAGAAGGGAAAATCTATACGATAACACAAAGGGCCTTGCTATTTGAGGCCCGAGCCGGTTGCCTAAGGACCAAAACATACCGGAGCAAATATTCGGAACTAGATGAGGCATGTGTATGCTGCAGATCCAGAGACCACTCAGCACATCCTTATGGAATGCGACGGGATCCACCCAGCGAGAACCGTAGGTAACGTGCAACTCCCAGAAGCGCGTGGGTTTAAAGTGGAAGGAAACATCAACTGATCAGCCGTAGAGATAAGCAAGAGACGATTAGAGTACTGGTGGAAAAAAAAGCAGGGAAAAGATGGATACGACCTGATCTCTTAAATCATAGGTAGCGGTACAAGGTAAATTTTTAAAAAGAAAAAGAATAATGAGAGGTATACAAAAATGCTAGATAAAGAACATGTATAGTATACCTGATTAAATCAAGCAGGCTATGTGACCATTTGTCGCCGCCCCGTTTCAAAGGGGATGCCAATAAATCATCATCATCATGTGCGTGCTGGACTGTAAGGAGGCAAATTTCTTCCACATGCTGGCGTGGCTGGCGTAGTGTATCCGACTTCGCCTGCCGCGGCCTGGCGCGCCGAAAACGCTGGACTATATCTTGGCCTTTACGGACCGCCAGTTACCACTCTTTTGTCAACCGGATGATTCAGCGCTTCCACCGACAGCTCAAGGCAGCCATCATGTGCCACCGCAACTCAACCTGGCTCGATGCTCTCCCAGCCGTCCCTCTTGGTCTGCGCGCTACTTTCAAATCAGGTATTCAGGCCATACCCGCAGAACTTGTCTACGGGGAACCGCTTCGCCTACCTGGGGAATTTCTCCCCGAATCAACTCCTGACATCACCAGCTCGGACCATACAGACTTTGTCACCCGGCTCCTTCGCATAATGGGAACCCTGCGCGCATCGCCAGTGGAACCTCACACCAAGCTGACTCCGTTCGTGTTTAAGGACTTAGCAACATGCTCGCATGCCTTTCTCCGCGACGACACTGTACGCACGCCTTTCCTACTCCTTTACTCCGGACCATACCAAGTCATTCGTCGTGATGACAAGACATTCAACCTGCCAATCAACGGGAAGGACGTTCGCGTCTCCATCGACTGATTGAAGCCGTCATACATCCTCTCCGAGGATACTCCGAACCCCTGCTCGTCTCCCGTAATCCGTCCACTAAAGCCTCCGACGCCTCGGCCCGTGCCCTACACCACCCGCTTTGGACGCCGGGCACGGTTCACCAATCCTCTTCAACCATGAGGGCTCCTCTCTGCGTGGGGGAGTGGCGTGGCGAAACGGTGCGGCGCCGCTTCTGCGTCTGCGCGCCGCGTCGGTGCTTCTCAAAAAGAGCGCCGGTGAAGATAAAAACGCTCTCGCCAACAGAACCTATATAAACCATGGCCGCGATTTTGTAGCGACGCCTTATGACTTCTTTTACACTAGTCTTATCATCCACCGCTCACGGCCGGCTGATCCCGTTGATAACGCGAGCGGACCGTCGCTCTGACCAATGACAAAGCGCGATAAGCGCGAAAAGGTATTATTACTTTAAAGGCATCGCTACAAAATACCGGCCCATATCTTCACCCCGATGGGTGCTGTAATGTGTTTCGACTGGAAGAATTAAAGCCATACTTTCCCACACCAGCATAGTAGTTGCTCACACGCCGATCTATGTCTGCGGGGGCGGGCGAAGGCGGGAGCGATCGGTGACCTTCCCGAACCAATGATTGTTGTGGTTGTACTGTGGGAGCGATTTCTGTTGAGTGTGAGGCCAATGAACAACTCCTCGGCAAAAGTACTCCCAAATTCCAGACCAATTCCAGAAATTCTGGCAAAGCAGAGCTGACAGTTGATTGGACGTTATTGTGCCCTGTAGTATGAAATAATATTACGCTAAAGGTTAAAGAGATGTTTAGGGAAATCCAATTTATTGTATAGCAAGATGTCTGCGACTCACATTTTCTGTGCGTTTAATTCACGATATTTGGGCTACGAGTGGAACGAAGATATATTAGTAGAGGAATATCAATTACTGATGAAAAACCTCCCTTATACTAACTTTATTTTTAAGAGTGTTGTGTGAAATTTATGGCACGTTCTCGTCGGGCTCCAGCTCGCAACGCCTCTTCAAAAATCAAAGCATAATAGCGCGATGTTTTGACTAGCAGAAAACGTGATTTTAATGAATCTTGCCCAATCTTTGACCTTGCCTCTTCAACATTTTTTTTTTCGCCTGACAAACGTCCTTATACTTTCCGAGGTCTCTACGCTATAGCGGTAATTCAATGTACCGCATTTCTGTTACTTCAGATTAACCTATTCTATCCTTTTTATCATTTTTTTTCAGTTTTGCATGTAGAAAAAAAAGCGACACGCAGGTTCAATGCAACGTTGGACTCTAAATGATGCGAAGTTTGTCAGAGTTGTAGCAATAGCAATAGCGGATGACTCGAGCACATCCTAGTCGCCTGTAGCTGTTAGCTGTCTGCGTCATTAAGACGAAGATGATTTATGATGCTTGTGGAGGGAAGTGTGTTGACGACACATAGAAGTACGACACATATCTAAACACATTTAAGGCTCCATAACTTTTGTGTAACAGTTGCACATTCCTCCAGGGGTATTGGGTAAGAACGGGCACATACCAAACGGCACAAACCCAGTAACCTATACTAGACCAGAGAGCTGCAAGTTGTCTATTCGGGAACCCACCTAGTTGCCCAAGTTGTCCATATACATCCACAAATATAATCGGCGAGGAAACGCCGACGACCGCCAAACCCATGGGCGTGATGGACGCGAAAAAAAAAAAAAGGAAAAATGAAGCAAAGTGAGGACCAGACAGCAACATAATTTCCAATCTAAGACCAGGCATTTTAGAAATTTCGCTAAGTCGATACGCATGAACACACCCATCCTGCTTTCTTTTGGTGCCTCGCTTTTATTGGTCGCAGGCACAGGAATGTGTACGCTGCGCTGGAAAATTTAATTGAAATATTTCAGCCCAGTGAGCGTACCGGTTAACTTTATAGGCCATTTTATCTTTAACTTATCTGCTTTGGTGACTCCCATGACGCGCGATTCCAGTCTGAAGATTAATCGGAAACGAATACTGAAAGAGGTGCATCGAGAAGAGAAAGGAGAGCTCTAAAGATAATTGCAGTATTACCGCTGAGAAAAAAGCGGCGTTCGGGACTTTTTTAAGGATATGTTTGTGGGAGGTGTAGAAGTAGAAAAAGAAAAAAACTAACCAACCCTTCCCCTACCGGAAAATTGGGGTAAGCGAAGCTTGTCCTGGGTGCACCTAAACTAAGCATGACGCGACGGCTGCGACGGAGAGAACTACGTCACTGACGGTATGCCCGCAGTCCGCCGTTGTCGCTAGCGTTCGATGTCTCGAGTTTGCTCGGCGGCGTGGTGAGCAGCATTCGCCCGCCATTGCCGCTTGCGATTCTTCGAAATTAAATTACTTCAAAATTAAATCTGTCAGTTACGGTAAGACAATGAATGGCTCATACCCCCTTAAGCAATGGCTCATACACCCGTAAACGCGGCCTCCCCATTACGACGACAGAAGAGAGGTGAAGTTCTACGCTCGAATGATTAGCGGCAACGCAGCCAGCTTTGGAAGAAGACGACGACGACGAACGCGGGAGCAGTGGCACAGGCGCGTGCCGAGCACGAGCACGAGCGCGAACCGAGGGGCGCCAACGAACCAGTTGCGGAAGAAGACGACGATGCTTTTTGCGCACGCGGACGCCACCGAAATCTGCACCTTATAACAAGCTTCGATTGAAAAAGAAGAAGGTCAAGACGTGTCATTTAGAGGGATATCATCATCATCGTCGTACGACCGTCGTCATTTAGAGCCGCCCGTGTTTTGAGGTAGAAGAAGAAGGCCGTTCATGCCAGGGTTCCATTTCATGAGGCACGGCACCTTAGTAGCTCGCATTAGCCTCCAAGGAGTTCGCAAGGAGGCCGGTAGACCTTTTGAACGCACGACGGAAAGCAGGGGCCCCGTCACGAGACCCTCTGAGCCTTCGGAGCACCGGCGAGACCATGGGTGGAGCAACGTCGGCGCCGGAGCTGGCGGCAGTGGCCTGGACTCCCCCGGACGCTGCAGCCATGAACGAGATCGCGCCGCCACCAAAGTACCGGCTCAAGCTAAGCTGCGATTTGCGCTCACGCGCCGACGCTCGCCACCCTGGACGCCTTCCTCGTGTTCGCCGCTATCTCGGTCACGCCGGCCGTCCCCGCGGACGCAACGTACTTCATCTTCATCACGGGCCTGGTCTTCTCCAGCATCGCCAGCGTCTTCGACAGGCCCGGTGGACCACACAGGCTTGGGCCACCAGGGTCATGCACCAGCCCCAACACCAAGGTGGCTTCTTTCACTTCATCCGCCGCCTGCTTGGTGCGTGATGACATGGGGCGCCAAGACCGGACATGCCGAAGGCGAACTGGTGGCATTACGTTAACTTGATAGCTGTTCTATCGAAAAAGTTTTTAGATTTTTGTAATATGATGCAATAGTTCAACAGTGAGATGACGCTGATAAAATTTTTCTATCATGGCTTTCGGTGTTATGCTCTGCTTTTCTATCATGATTACGTCACGCTGTTACAAATTGTTTATTATTTAATGTTATATAGGCAGTGTTTTAAACGTTTAGAACAGCAGCGGGGAAAATGCGATTGTTTTTTGTAAGGCCAATGAAAGCCGCAAGTCTTAAGATAACACTACGGAGATGTGCTGTAATATCTGTACGTAGATACTTGGTCATGGCAGTCAGATGTGCATATCAAAATTCGATAACTTGTATTATTTTAACTATCTCAAGACTGCTTCCTTAGGGCCCGGCCGCATGCAGAGGCCCCGCGCCACGCCTTTTCACGGGAGGGTGCCGCATTAATTAAACAACGGCTGCATCCGCTCGAGGGAATTAACTGCGTCTCCCGCAATCTCGCATCCGGACCAACGCCGTTCGGGCGATGTAGGGCGAAGCTCTGCTAGTCGCGGGTTACCATCTGTCGGCGAGGGCCTGATATACGAAAGCAATTAGCAAGCCCCACGAAGGCCCAATATGAGACTCTCGTGCCGAAGGGCTCGCTCAGGAATGCTTCACGAACGAAAATATCTTCGCGCCTGAAGGGGCACGATAAGCGCGGCGGGCCCGACGGCGCGCTAGGAAAACAAGCGCCCGGCGGCGGATGCGCGGGTGCTTACGACAGGCGCGTGGGCGTGCGCCTGGTTGAAGGCAAGCAGGCGCGCGGACCACCCCCCCTCCCTGCCTACCACTCGAACCATCCGCGGCCGGAAGAAACGGCGCTGGCGCAGCGCTCACCCGAAGACCCCGGAGGCCGACGGCAGACGCCGCCGCCGCGCGGCGGGACACACGCAAGCCATCATGGGGCTGCCCCGGCTTGACGTCTGGTTTGCCGGCGCCGACGACGACTTGCCGTCCTTCTCGTTCGCGCTCTCCCTATCGTTCCTCAACTCGCCGTGCGGAATCCTGACCATCGCCGAAATCGCAAGTAACACCTCCTTGCATCGCCGCCGCATGCTTTTCCCGCGCTAACGTGCTGCCGCGCGGGAGGTTGGAAAAATAACTCGAGAAACACGGCTCCTCCGGCCGCACCCAGACCTGCTCATTCACCGGTTGCGGCGCGCTCCTTAGCCCGTTTCAACGTGCGATTTTAGCGCCCGTGTCGAAGACCTTAACCCGGGGGACAAATCGCCATCACATCGATATACCGCGGCGATTATCTGCGGTGCCTCTGTTCTTCCCGCGTTTCGTGGCGAGCCTGGAGAAGGCGCGCGCTGCGTGCGTCACACCGTCGCTACGTGTTGCTCGAAACACGCCGGTGCGGCGTGGGGCGACGTGCGCGCGGACGAGCACCGGAATAGGAATCGATATATCGATTCCCGTTCCCCCTCTCCGAGACGTCGCACCTCGCTCTCCCCGCGCCCGTGCTTGGCGCATCAGCTCAGAGGCGGCGCGGTGTGACTGCACGTTGTTTCTCAGTCGCTCGGTCTGTCGTTTCCTCTACAACGAAATTTC
Organism: Dermacentor silvarum; assembly: GCF_013339745.2. Lineage (NCBI taxonomy): Eukaryota > Metazoa > Arthropoda > Arachnida > Ixodida > Ixodidae > Dermacentor > Dermacentor silvarum. The sequence continues at coordinate 145,146,002 of NC_051154.1, forward strand.
GCGAAATCCAAACTGTGGTCCGCCAGCTATCAAAATGTATGCTGTCCTCTGCACATGTGCTTGAATCAGATTCTTTCAAGTCTATGTTGAAGAAGGTTATAAGAAATTTCCTGGGCGCAGGGGCAAGGAACGTGTTACATGTTGACATGATGTCAAAAAAGAAAATAAATAAATAAATAAGATACAGCTGTGACCGGAGGGGGTTTTTCGCACTAACACGATTTCATGTTCGTGCGGGAAATACGTCCGTTCCCTATTGCGTTAATTAGCAATTAGTTCTTCAAGCACTGATTCCAATAAATAACTTATCACAATTAATTACCATGCTGCTCATGATAGGGTTACTTTTGGGCCAACCTAGCCTACAGAAAATGTGAACTATGCTACTGCTAATCCTGTATCCACCTACCGTTACTTTGGATTAATATAACTGCAACATTATCTTGGGCACCACATATCAAACTAATAATTAAGGGAGATGCGCCTCAGAGATTCATTTTCGTTAATAATAAAGCCAATTGAATGGAATTTATGCATCATACAGAGTTTATACTCTCCTATTTTGAATATAATTTCATTTTCTCAACATTCTGTGTGCTTAGTTTTCTGTGCTTCCTGGAAGTGGGAAAAGTAAGGTTTCTAAGGCCTGGGCTTCACATCAGGCCAATGAGAGTGCCATAAAATACCTGTATAGCACCTTAGAAACAAGTAGGTAGTTGCAAATGAGCACAAGATTATTTTCTTTTTTCTTTATTATTTACTTTTCTATATATTCACTATAGCTATGGAGAACATTGACGCTTGATATCCTAAAATGCACATGACGATAATTGCTGCAACTTACAATGAAGAAGATACTTGCATTATGTACATGGAAGATGTGGCTGAGATTCAGTCACATTAGGTACAATAATTTTTGTCCACAATTAGTAAAAACAGCGTAAAATTAAGAAAGAGAAAAACGAAATTGAGAGCTTATAAACATGCTTATTACTATTGCAGATTATAAATTTGCATGAAGTTTGGCCGAATGCCGACCATGTCTTTCCAGACGAAGCGTAAAACTTCGAAATTCTCCTGCCACGTAGGTGGTGCCCTCGGGACTCTTACAAGCTTCCTCCTCCAGCCGGGCTTTCTTTGCTACACTGCTGTGACGAGATTTAGCTTCAGCTGCCTGTGTTCTAAACTTTTTTTGTATTCTTCTCTGGTGTTCTCTGTCGTTGCCCAGAGCCATCAACTCCCGGGTTCGAAGGGCTACCAACTCTGGCTATAGAACCTTCTCAGAGCCATTGTGGCCTTTGTGGCCTCTCTTGAACCACAGTATGGCTACAGAAGTGGTCGCCTCCACAACAGGGCGTGAAGGAAATATTGTTTTGGGGCGCAGCAACCAAATCTCGATGCTAAAAGACGCCGCCGCATTTTGGGGCTTACCTGAATACAGCGAAACAACAGCTTTTCGCTTGTCAGCATCTGATATGTAGGCAGCATATAGCCTTCGCCTAAGCGCATGGCGGAAAGTAGAAAATGAGATGGTGCCAACTCAGCTAGTACTCGCGCGTTGTTGCACCAGGAAAGCTCATAATCTGGGAAAAACTTGTGATTATGATCCTTATAGATCAATTTGAGTGGAAAAATGAAGCCCCTACAGCTACCATGCCTCACTTAGAATCATTTTTCGCAATGTTTTGATTGGAGAAACGCCTTGATTATTTGACACACGAAATAAAATATTGAAGAGTAATTCTGCGATCGAAATACTTAAAAAAAGATTGTTTTAAAAGAAAATTCCGAATTTTCAGCCCTTATCTCCCCTTAACAACGCAAGCCGCATGTTGGAATATCTTCGACGTGACAAGCTACAAAGAAAACCCATGCGTGTTTCTCAGAAAGCGGAAGACATTATATATATATATATATATATATATATATATATATATATATATATATATATCTTCTTCCACGTTGCGAGATTCCGCAGAACTGATTTGCCATATTCAGTGCTTCTAGTCGATTAGTTCGCGCTCGCTCTAAAATCTGCTAGCCTCCTGGTTAGCTCAGATGATCGAGCAACCGCCCCGGAAGGGCGTTGGTTCCGGGTTCGATCCCCCGGACCAAGACGAATTTTTCAACTGCGTAGCTTTCTTTCTGAAAAAAAAAACAAAAACCGTATGGTTTTTCGTAGCTTCGTAGCTTCGTGCTACTGTATAAGGCGGATGACAATTTTTCCCTTGCATGAACTTAGCTTCTTCCATAAAGTTTATTACCCATAATTCCTTACATCACAAAGTCATCGCGATGACTATATTACCGTTCATTTTCTATTGATCATCGAAACGAAGTTCCGTGGGCTTATATTCGGTGCAACAATTTGTAAAACAAATCTTTGCTCCGAAATTCGAAAGACCGAAATCATCTACCCGCGGAAATAGGGACAATAACCGACTGCTCAATTTGCAGGCGAACTTTTTCCGATTTTCTTCACTTCGAACAGTGATGAATGTCTTGTATAAGATGTTACAACGATATGAAGCAAACGGACATTGAAGCCGTAGAAAGGCTAGGACAAGTTAACTGTTATTAAGGTCTAAATCCGAGCTAGTTGATAAGACATCTTAAAGTAAAACAGCGCGAAATACGGGAGAGGGATAGTGGTTGGCGCTGGCTAACATCGCTTTGGCTAACTGGCTAACAGCGCGAAAACAGTGCTTTAATGTTGAAGTGCTCTGCCCTGCTTGTTTACAACAAGCAAGAGGCGAGCCTGAGACAGCCCGAGCGCTCGGGCTGGCGTATACACGTAGTTTTCTCCAAGCGTTTTCTTAACCGTTGCGTTCGCGCGGTCCGCGCTATCATTGCTTAATTACTACCGTAGCACATACTCAGGTGAAACTAGGGCGCGCCGAAGTCGGGGCTTTCCAATGCTGTTTCGACCGGCCGCAAGTAACGCGATAGCTTCGCTATGCAGAGAACGCTTTCACAACGATAAGTATGCCGTATAAGCACTCCCACAACAGTCATTCTGTTCTTAAAGAGAGACAGTAAAGTGAAAAGAGTAGACTTTCAAAACTCGACTGAAAGCGGTCGATTACTAATGGAACAAATGAAGACCAAACTTCCTTTTCTCAAATTTCGCCGACCTGCGGCGGCATCGCATCGATGTAACAGGCTTCGAGGTAATTTAGACTATATATATAGCGGCGCTGTTTTTGTGCTGTTAAGCTACGAAACAGTTTGCCAAGTCATGTCATTGATAATAAAAAATCAATGTAATCTTTTTTATTGATATGTTATTATGTGTCCCGGAGCAGGCACTGGCAAAATCCGTGACGTTACACGAAGCCGGTGCGGGTTAATTTGAGGCCGACCGTCGCTGTTCCTCTTCAGCGCCTTTTTTTTTTCTTTTTAGGGGCGAAGCTCCTTAAAGCGGCACCCGTTCGTCCCTCGTCGTAGTAGTAGTGTGTAACCAGTCTGAGAAAAATGAGAAAAGAAATTCCGAAGTTGTGTCCGTAGCGCGGAATCGAACCAGGGACCCTTCGCTTCCGAGCGCGCGGCGTTAGCCCACTACGCCACGAAGCACACATAGACACAAGCACCACGATGGCAATAAATACCCAACATTAACGAAAGGCCGCGTTTCTAGCGCGTTTCTAACGCGTTTGTGCTAGCGCGTTACGGCCCGTGTAAGAAGCTGGTGTAAGACGCTGTGGCCTCTCCGCCTTACCTTCAACGCGTTTCGAACGCGCTGCCCAAGGCGGTGGCAAGTCAAGTTCAAGTCGAGGAGCGTTTATGAATACGGGGGGTATACTCTCTCAGCAGTCATGTGATGGCGTCGGCAAACGCGGTGCACGTTCCGGCATGTGTAAATGGCTGCGTAAGACGCTGTGGCCGCTCCCCCTTATTAGAGAGTACTGCACGTCTCTAACGCGTTTGTGCTAGCGTCCCCTTAAGCGGGAGATCCGATGATTCCCTCCGGAGCTTCGCCCACTCATCATCATTCACCCCGTGGATATGCTGTGATTTTTTTTTGGCTTACACAGCCTGCGCTCATGTAGAGGCGGGCCTTCTTGGTATTCGGGAAGTGTAATATGCCGATCTATAACTGAACTTTATTTTACTATTTCGTGAAACGTTGTTGACGTCAAGGCGTACAGACGAAGTATAGTATACGCGCCATACCAGTCACAAATGACCCGAAGACATGATTTTGGCCATCATTGGCCCATTGTCCCATAAAACCTCATATATCATCATCAATACATGATTGCCAAAGAGAGGCAGACCTTTTCCACCACTATTTAAAACAGTAAAACGGACCACCAGCACTAACAAAAAAAAAAAAAAAAGAAAGAAACGAACATAAGGGAGACGGTGAGAAGGAAACGGCGCATCGCTTCGTGTCTGGTTCTGAAACGGCCGAGGAGGGTTTCAGGAAAACTCTCTGCGCGGGCTATTGGCGACGCATAACAGGTGTTTACGCTGTTGAAGGTATCCTATGCACTACCCGGATATGGTTGAGGAAAACAAGACGAACATTTTTTTTTCTTAAGAGACCGCGAGTTTTACTAGTTCGTTTTAACAGCGGAGCTGTTTAAGCCGGCCGTAATTTGTGCCGCGAGCCGCAAAACCTCGCCGAGCTATGACGTCACTGCGTTGCCTAGCAACCCCATACCAGCTGTGCGATAGCGCTTCGCAAGACTCCGCGCCTAGACACTGCTTAAAGGGGTTGAGACACCAGATTTGTGGCTCGCGCGTTCTTTGTATCAAACGTTTCTTATTGCTCCAGGAAGCATGATACATGCTCGCAGATTCATATATTCTAGGCAAATAATTTAATATCGCATTAATTATGTGAACGATTTGCAGTTTCGGTATGTGGGTGCCGAGTTGGACAGTGACGTAACTATCTAGGAAGCCTGTTCACGTCGGCCCACAAAGCTGTGAGGCACGCAATGCTACATCGTCTGCTCTCGCACTCACGTTCTGTACCAGCGCAGGCACACAAATTTTTACACGCCGACAGTTGTCATGGCTATAGCTGCGGCAGCGCCGATTCCGACTCTCCGTCTGCGTCCGATGCTGCTCACTACACTCTAGACTCGAGGCTAACTAAGCGTGCCCGGTGGTGTGGGCCACCCCTCATTGTACGTCACTCTAATGTGGTATGACGTCACTTAAACTTTCGTTACGCTTCCAACACAGTGACGTCGGTACCAATCGCGCTAGCAATGAGTCTCGATCGCGAGAACGAGCATTTAGGCACTCTTCGGTAGCGAATTAAAATATTTTTTAAACGTTTGCTGTGTCCAACACTTCATGTTGAGTGTCCTTGCATACAGAGGAAGCCTACAGCAGGCTTTTTTATAGCCTTAAAATTTAGCGTCTCAACCCCTTGAGCAACGGAGCTGTTCAAGCCGGCCGTAATTTGTGCCGCGAGCCACAAAACCTTGCCGAGCTATGACGTCACTGCGTTGTCTAGCAACCCCATACCAGCTGTGCGATAGCTTCGCAAGACTCCACGCCTAGACCCTGCGCGCAGCGCGTCTGCTTCGCTTGCCATGAACATTCCGTGTGGCAGGTGTGAAGGCTGGGTTGCTAGTGTGCGGGCGGTAGTAGCAGCCATGGGGAGACCGAGGAAGAACCGCACTCCCGAGGAAGAGGCCGCTTTCCGGGAATCACGGCGCTTGGCCAAACAAGAATACAATCGCCGGCGTCGAGCTGATCCTGCACAGAGAGCCGAGGAAGCCTTAGCCAAGCGACGGCGCAGTGTCAAAGCTGCGCCTCGCTTCTCCTAGCTCCGGCAACGCTCCTCCGCCGCCGCGCCAGCGATGGCGTCACTGCGCGTTGCATAGCGCAGCTTGCAACACCGACACCGCGTTCCAATGCCGACACCGCGTTCCACCGCGTTGCAATGCCGACGCCGCGTTCCAGCAGACCCGCTCCGTCAATGCGGTCGCCTAGCAATCACTTACCCAGCTTCGCCCAGCCATGTCATTCCTTCGCGCCGCAATTCTTGCTTTGCTTAGTCATGACAACACTTTGTGAAGCTTGGCCATGACGTCACACTGATTATAAAGATCATGTCGCCGCGACGGCGACACACCTAACTCTTGTAGACTTCGCACTAAGTAAATGTAACATGGGACGGCCGAAGAAGTATACAAGACTCCCGAAGAAGAAGCCGCTCAGCTGGAAGGTCGTCGTGCCGCCAGCCGAGAACGAATGCGGCGATTGCGTGCTAATCCGGAGTATCGCGCCGAAGCCGCTTCTGTTAAACACGCCAAGGCTAGTAAAACCTGGAAGAAGCTATAGGTCGATCACCAGCTCCACTGTTTATTTACTCCAGCCTTGCACCACTAGTGCAAGCTGCCCACTAGTGCAAGCTGCCCACTAGTGCAAGCTGCCCACTTTTTTTTTTCGCGCTGAATAAACAATGTGTGTTTTTTTTTTTACACGCTCTTTTCCTTTACCCATGCCGTTTTGAATCGGAATTCTCGGCGTGAGAATACATGGAGCGGAGGGAGGGGCGTCCTTGACTTGGGAGAACGTAGCGAAGGCACACAACGTCACCGAAGCGTTCTGTCTATACGAATTGGCGCTGGATCTGTGTGTTTTCAGTGCATTTGATGGACAACGAATGATCGTATCTGAACAGGCAACGCGCAGTCTCTAGTTTCCTCGCTGTGTTTTAACAGCGGAGCTGCTTAAGCCGGAGGTTGGCCCGTATAGCGTAGACCAGAAACTGCGCCTGGCGATGACGTCACTGCGCGTTGCCTAGCAATCACTTGGCCCAGCTGCGCCTCGCTTCGCCGTTGCTCCGCACCGCCGCGCCGAGCTGCTACGACCGCGCACGTGCTCCTACGACCGCGCACGCGCTCCGTCTAGCCATGACGTCACTTCGCGTCGCCTAGCAACCACATGTGCTTCGCTTCGCCTAGACATGTCAACGCTTCGCCAGGCAGCGTCTTGAAGCGCGTTGTGCGGTCAAGCGAGAATCTGCGCGTCGGCGGCGAGCCGATCCGGAATACCGTGCCGAAGCTGCAGCCGAGAAGAGGCGTCGTCAAGTCGAAGATCCCGAGTTTCGAGAACGAGAACGCGAGAGTCTGCGTTTGAGTATCCAGCGTTGTCGGGATAGCGACCCTGGCTGTAGCTTGGTCGATCACAAGCTCCGCTGTTTGCTCCAGCCTTGCACCACTAGTGCAAGCTGCGCTCACGTTTTTTTCTTTTTTTCATGTGCGGAGCATGCTGTCACTGGTGTGCGCAAGTGATATCCTCATATAGCGGATAATGACCCTCTTACAGTTGTTCTTTTCTAAAAACTTTTCCCCCCATTTTGGTTTCCCGCTATAAGCGCGTGCGTGTTAAAAAGGGTGTCATTTTCCCCCAAAACCTCTGTTAAAAACTGTTTCATCCACTCGCTAGGGAACAGTAAGGGAGCATAGACTGGTAACATACAGAGTACAGAACAGCATCGAAGGGATATAGTGCAGACGAGAGGCTCACCTAAAGAGACTTCAAGAAAGATAGGAGGAAAGTGCGCTTGAGAACAGAGACTTAAATCGCGATGAAATGATTATACTGGCACGCCTTACATATAGTCGCTCCCGAAAATCAAATGTAATGGCGCCCTGTTATATCGGCGGCCACAATAGTATACCAGAATTGGCAAGACGTCAGCTTCTCTGTTTATTCCTGCGCTGGGCCTTTGAGCGGAAGAAACGAATTTTTTTTATTTTACTGATTGGGCTTCTTTACTGATTGACTTTGTGTATTTAGGTGCGCCCGGCCCCCAGATTAAATTTATTTGTTCTCGTAAATAAACCATGGACGCAAGAAGGTCATAGAAAACATTCCAGCCATTGGAGGTTTCAGAGTGTCGCGGTACGGCGTTTGCCTCATGGCCTTTCTTGAGCGAGCTCTACGATGACTACCGCTTCGCCTCCGGCCTAAATGAGCACCATACGGGGTGATCATTTTTACGTTTCCCGGAATTAAAAAAAAAACATCGCCTGTGGCAGGTAGCATAATTCATTTCCTTGAGCTATATTATTCGATGAGACAGACATCGCTAGCACGAGAAATCGAAACACATACTCAACTAATTAAGAAAAATTCACCAGTTAAATTAATAATTTAATATTATACGGGACATCTTACAATTTACGAATTGTAGCCGGTGAGTTTGCAAGACGTATCCAGTTGAAATGAATCTCCAGGATGACACTAGTGTCGAAATATTATTTTCCAAAGTGTATGACGGAATACATGGGCGTTCCAGTTAGTATAGCGCTTCATTGCATGAAAGAGCGTTTTGTTAAAAACGTAAGTGGAACAACAGCGTACTTTTACGGCGAGTTTGAGGGCGCATATCTCCTAACTGGTGTCATTCTGGAAATTCATTCCAAGTGTATCGCCTCGCAAACTCACCGGCTACAATTCGTAAATTGCAATATGTGCCGTAAGGTATTTCATTAAGTTAATTAGTGCATCTTTTTTAATAAGTTGAGTATGTGTTTCGATTTCTCATGCAAGTAATGCCCGCTCTCTGAACAATCCAGCTCAAGGACTAGAATTACGTTATCTGCAACAGGTGATTTTAAAAAAAATTGCCTAAAACTGAAAAATGATCACCGCGTATAACGCAGGCCACACGACAAGCGTCACAGCAGCTACCCACCACACAGAGCAAATCGGTTAGCGATGCGAGTGAGCAAATCTTGCACGCGTGCAGAAATTCATTTCAATGTGTTATACACTATCGCGCAATTCCGAGATGTTCTGACATCGCTTGTCCGTAGCGGTGGAGCGGAGTGTGAGCTCACGAAGCGGCCGTACACTCCTCGCAGGTGACGGGCATACTGACGTTCGCGCTGGCATACAGCAGCCGCGTCTACGTGTACCAGCTGTCCAAGCTCGTGGTCAGGGTGGAACCTGAGCCCAGCATCATCTACGTCATCTTCGTGTCGTTCCTCTACTGGTTCGTGTCGCTGCTTGTGCTCGTCTCGTCGCTGCTCTCAAACACGGGAATCAACGTGACCAGCACTCTGTTCGTAAGTCTCCGCGTCATCTTGATTTGAACGGAACGCGAAGGGGCTCCGAACGGCGTATCTAAAAGAACAGAAAATAAGTAGAAAAAAGGGTGTTTGAATAGCGAAATTTTCGAATGCGGATTGAATCGAACTCGAGAAAGAAGCCCGCAATTATTGAATCAAATACCGAATACTTTCTCATTTATAGAGGTTTTATAGTGTCCGATTGATAAAAAATAGCGGCTTATTTACATCATTCGATACATGTAATGCCGTTCAGAAGTGTATGTCGAGTGAACCGAAGGGGTTATAAATAAGAACCAATTGAAAGGTGATCGTATATCTGGCGCATTATCAGTATGACTACTGAAACACGGGAACGGAACCAGATGCACGTAGAGAGGGGGTCGTGTTCGTTAACAGAGCAAAGTGGAACACTACATCACGGGGCATCGTTTTAAAGGGATGCAAAATTGGTCACAATGCCCAAATAATAAATTGCTTTGCCGAAATCGAGGAAACAAATTCGTAAGCTGTCTAAAGGCGAGGCATCCTTACTGAGTGACTGGGAATTAGAACTTAGCTGTAGGTGACGCGTTTGCTCAGCAAGTGGTGCCTCTGGGCAGCAACCGCGGCGAGCAGAATTATTCGGAAGTGACAACTTGGCATTTGTCTTTCTCCGTGCCGACTACAATAAGTGTTCACCCTTATATTCGAACAGAAACGAACATTCAACAAGATATGTAACAGTAAATTATCGAATCGAATGTAAATCGAATAACCAAGACTTTTTAGATTCACATTCGAAAGCTAGAATATTCGCGCGCACATAAAATAAAAGTGTTTTTTTCAGAGCTTGAAATAAGCCCGCGAATACACGCGAAATTGCCGCGCGACTGGCCGCTCGAGGCACTTTGCGTGCATTCGCTGGGTATCTCTCCTGCTTGGAGGAGGAGGAATGAACGTTTATTGTTAGAAACAGCGAGAAAGTGTCCTTTCTTCGCCCTAGGTGGGCGGCTCTCTCAGTCCAGAAAGCTGTTGGCTAATGCCGTAGCCAGGGCCCGGTCAACCAGACTTCGCTGATCCTCCAGGCTCTGTGCCGTTAACATTGCCTCCCACGTTTCTTCGGTGGTTTGTATCGGTTCTGAGGCATCGTCTTGACTTGTTCTCGAGGTGTGGGCACACCAACACCATGTGTTGGAGGGTGTCTGGTACATCACAATATCGGCATAGGTATGAAAATTTAGTGGGGTGCATCCGGTGCATGATAATTCCATGGACATATGTATTCGTTCGTAGTCTGCGGAGGGCGGTGGCTTCTTGCTTGCTTAATTTTGGATGTGGTAAAGGATATTCTCTTCTTTCGAGTCGGTAATGTTGCAGTATTACGGCGTAGTTGATGGGAATGTCCTCCACCCTCGTCGATTTCCGGATCCCGTGCGGCAGTAAATCCCGGCTGGTATGCTCTCGGGAGACAGCATGTGCTACTTCGTTTCCTGCCAGGTGTTCGTGGCCTGGGGTCCATACGACGTAGGTTTTGGGTAGCTCTTGGCGTCTTGATAGCTCGTTTAGAATTTTCACGGCTGCGGCAGATATTCGGCCTTTTTGTAAGTCTATACATGCCGTTTGCGAGTCGCTCAAGGTGATTGCTGTGTCCTTGCATGTGGCGATGCCGAGGATGATGGCCACTTCCTCCGCCGTTTCTGGATTTCTGGCCGGTATGGTGGCAGCGACTAGCTCATTCCCTTTGTTGTTGGTCACGGTAATTGCGTAGGCTTGGAAAAACAGTTTTATGTAGCAAGTATTGAGCAACCGAAAGCTGTATCGGGAGTTTTTCATGTTGCTCTACAATTTTCTCAATGACACTTTTCATCTAATTATAATATTTGAGAAGTTGATAATTTATTAAGACTAATCATGCAATTAGGCGGAATGCAAAAAAAAATAATCTGAGTGTCTCCAAGCGACGGTAAACATTACCTTGGTTCGGTCCAGCTACGTGGCATTTGAATATGTTTAAATCTTGGGGCATGATAGTTGGAATACCCTGTATATACGCATCATGCTATCGTTAGTCGCATACCACTATGGTTTAGCGCCACAACTTCGAACGCTCGTGGCTATAAGACATGTATTCGCTTGTAGCTTTGTCAGAGTCCTCGAGAATATAGACTCCTTTCAGCTTCTCAGGCTCTGATGTCTCAAACGCCGTTTCCTAGATCATGGTTACCAGCTTATATTACGATCGACAGAGCAGTTTCGCTTGCTTCCTAGGAAGGTGGAGGCGAGCGAAATATATCCTGATGGAAATGTAAAAAACAATGTTTTTGTTTTCTTTTCCTTTTCGGTTCAGAATGGGTCTAATTCCTGAATGCAGAATAAGTATACCAGTGAAAACTTAGTAAGTGGACAAGTGTAAGCAGAATACCGTCAAAGTTGCTTGTTGGTAATGTGCTCAAAGTGAATTAACTTTTCAGAGCTTCTTATTAATGATCACATATAAAGCGGCTGAAAATTCACCGGAAGGGCAGAACAATTACCAAACAGTGTGCATCATTTCCTTTATGCCTAGCTCAAAAATGGCAACGAAAGCAAGCAAATGGAGGAGGAGAAACAACTTTATTTAAAAAATTTTCAGGGCGTTGTAGGTGGCCGCTTGTTAGCGGCGACCTCTTCCGCCCAGGAAACGATTCCTTTTTGTAGTTTTTCTTCAGGAGACCGTATTAGGGTCTCCCATGTCGTTTCAGAGGGAGCTGGCAAAAGCTCTCTGGGTGGGGGAAGACCCTCGCATTCCCAGAGAATGTGTCTTTGGTTGGCTATGGCATTTTTGTCGCAGTTTTGGCATATTGGGTCAACCTCCCCATCTATGAAGATCGCTAAGCGATGAGGAGTGATAATGCTGTTAGTTTGAATTCGGCGGAGGATAGTGGCCTGCGCTCTCGTAAGGTTGCTGTGTGGTATTGGGTATATTTATTCTCCTGTTCTCTTTGTATAGGTTGGTAAGTTCGTTGTAGGAAGTCACTACCTCTCCCATTGGGGGGTCCGGTTCCAAGGAGAGCGCGTCCTGGTTTGTTAACCCTCGGGCCACTTTATGCGCTTCCTCGTTACCGGGATTTCCCGAGTGAGCGGGGACCCAGACAAGATTGATTTTTGTTCTGTCGTCCTGATTAAAGTTTTTCACGATCTTGGCTGTATTTAGTCCCACACTGCCCCTCATAAAGCTGAGAATAGCGCTCTTAGAGTCGCTCAGGACAGTATGGGTAGTTGGGTTCATGATGGCCAGCGCTATGGCCACTTCGACCTCTTTGATTGATGCGGCTCTAGTAGTGTTTGGCACAATCTTATCGCTAATCAAGCTTTCTCCAAAGCACTGAACTAAAGGCTCGTGTTCGTTTTTATAAGCAATGGGGAAGGGACTCCTTGATTCAGTATCCTCATACGCCTCACCAGAATTTTTGCAAACTATATATATATATATATATATATATATATATATATATATATATATATATATACAGGGTGTCCCAGCTATCACGCACCACGATTTACAAGATGAGGAACGGCGTTGCGCGAAGCAAACCGAGTGCGTATTGTTTCCAGTACAGTGGAGTAGCCGCCAGTAATTTTTTCGTTACTGAGATTTAATTAGCTAATTGTAATTAATTATCTAAATCGAGTAGTACTGTCCTAATTATCAAAGTGTCAATGAGAAAATTGTAGAGCAACATGAAAAACTCCCGATGCAGCTTTCTGTTGCTCAATACGTGCTACATAAATGTGTTTTTCCGAGTGTGAAAAGAGCCCGCGAATACACGCAGAATTGCCGCGCGACAGGTCGCTCGAGGCACTTTGCGTGTATTCGCGGGCTTCTTTCACTCTCGGAAAAACATGTTTATGTAGCATGTACTGAGCAACAAAAAGCTGTATTGGGAGTTTTTCATGTTGCTCTACAATTTTCTCATTGACACTTTGATAATTGAGACAGTACTTCTCGTGTTAGATAATTAGTTACAATTAGCTAATTAAATCTCAGTAATGAAAAAAATTACTGGCGGCTACTCCACTGCACTGGAAACAATACGAACTAGGTTTGCTTCGCGTAACGCCCGTCCTATTTTTTAAAATCGTGCTGCATGATAGCTGGGACACCCTGTATATACTGTGTCGTCAAGTTGCAGAAACGCAAGCTGGGGCTGCGCCTGCGTTCAGAGCAGTCGTACAAGGAAACGGTTCGCTATATATATATATATATATATATATATATATATATATATATATATATATATATATATCTGTTTGACCACTTCTAGAGTACGTGATCAGCGAATCCTCGTACTGCATCGGCAGGACGCATTATTTGCGTGCAGAGGGCGTTTTTGAAGGGCAAATTTTCAAAAGTGGTGCTTCGCGTTCGACGTATGCGTCTTGCTGGCCGCCGCCCATTCGCAAAACCTCCCCGCATTTCTCAGAATTCAGGCATCTATCGACTCCGGAAGACTAACTTACGTAGCTTGCTGGCCGACCACCGCTCGAAAAACAACCCCGTATTTCTCAGAATTCAGGCATCTATATCGACTCCGGACGAGTAACTATCAACGCCAATGTTCAGCTTGTTTTCTGACCTTAGGCGAGCCGCGTTCCCTGCAGGTGAAAAAAAAAATCATACGAATAACATCGACAAGCATAACTAAGTAGAAAAAACAAAGAACGTGTTTGGCATTACCCTTCTGCGCAAACAAAGGGGAAATTCTCTGCAATCATGCTCGCCTCGTGCATAGGGGCATGCTGGGATAGCCACGGCCTTCACGCATCTGAGTGCGGTGCCGTTGTGGATGTCTTTTCGTCGAATGCCGAGCAACGTCGACAAGAACCGAGTTGTTTACAATTCACGGGGTGAGACAACAGCGCGCGAGGCTGTCTCCTCTAGACCACTAAATGTGAGCCACATTTAACGCGCCCTTGCGATAACTGAGCAAAGTGGTTGCTTGGGCTAGTTGGTGAGGTATTTCCGAGGGTGTACAACGCGCAAGGTAACAACAGGGACAGAAGCGCTCGTCCGTGTCTCCTTTTTTGTCCCATGTTGTTGCCGTTGCGCTGTACACCCTCGAATTTGCGATAACATGGCAAGCACGGCTCATGCTAAAACCGCTGTCGCATTCCGCGTGCAGTACGTTCTGCTGGAAGCCTTCGGACTCGTCTTCTACCTCAGTGGCGGCATCTCTCTACTGGCCCTGGAAGCTGGACAGAGCGTGGCGACCGCAGCTGGGGTGAGCTTCCGCAATATTGATGCTCTTTGCTGCGTGTCAGACTTGTACGTAAATATTTTTTGTAATCAATTACATTTTAATTGAAGTTATTGTAATCGGCAACTTTTTTCTGTAACGTGTACAAATCTGCTGTATATGCACGGTGACACTTATTTCGCAGCGTCAGCTGTCAAGATGAGTTTCGGCGCTTGCATTCCCTGTTCTGTCCTCTCTGGCTTTACTTCTGTCGTGTACACGTGCGCACGTGCAGCACGTACAATGTGCATGTAGCAATGCACGTGGCAGTGCTATCTGCTAACAGCTCACCCACGCTTGTGGGCCTTCGGGCGATCTATTAAACGGTTGGGAATGGCAGATGAGAAGGCGTACAGAGATGACACTTTGTATGCAGGAACCGAATAGATTTTTTTTCACGTACTTGTGTAATCCTTTAAAGGCTGCAGCGCGCTGAGTTGCTGCATTGCTCGTTGGCACGTGACGTATCCGCGAAGGCATAGAGCGCTACTGTGAAGCGAATGCAGATGAAACTAGTGGAGTGCAGTGTCTGAAGGCGAGTGTGTTAAATCACTATCACGTCAAAATACGCTTAACATTTTATGTCTGCTTGCTTTCTGAACCGAAGTCGGTTACCACAGAAGTTCCGAGCGCCGTTCAGTTCTTTGGCGTCGATGCAGCCATTGCTCCTGACGGATGCATGCGGGTTTGTCCACACGTCACTGAAGCATGCGGTGAAGTTAAGCCACGAGGAGTTTACGCATGTAGGATAAGTTCAGGAGTCACGAAAAAGCTTCGCCTTTAAGAGTAGAACACGATAGCGTTATCGGGACCCGTTCGCATCGCATCGTTCGCATACGGCAAGTAGGCTTCATTAACTGCAAAACCGAACGTAGAAAAGCCAGCTTACGAAGACCAAGATTACACCGATCCCCTTAAAGTCGGCTTCACTTTTAAACTGAAATGCACTGCTGGAAAGACGCTTTTCCAGGGGCGATATAAGTGGTCTTATATTAAAATGTGAAGGCACCTTTTTTATTATTTTATTAATTGCTTGCTATTGCCCCGACGCGCGCAGGTCTGGTAGAAATGCTGAAAAAGGGGTTTGTGTTTGAGTTTCCTCGTAGCAGAATTAGGTTTTCTCGTACATTCAAATTAGAATCCGACGCCGATTGGTAAACAATCCGACGGCGAATCCGACGCCGAATGGTAAAGTCGTACTTACCATTTTTCTGACGGATTTCACTATGAGAAATTCAATTTTTGTTCACCAAAACCTAGCACCACGTGGAGGGCCTGCGCGGTCGATGTGGTTGGATGATTTCCTCTGCCACCCGCGATCACACGCCGGTTGCCGACGCCGGATTTTCTGCGACACGGGGCCCTAAACGCTATCGCGTTAATATTTATAAAACTGACTTGACGGTTCGATGCACGAGCGTGGCGAGCATATATGCTGGCGTATGCTGCCTGAAGCACGCCAATCCAAGGCAATGGCAAGTGCGTGTCGTCTGCAGCCGACACGGCTCACGGATTCAAATTCCTCTGCAACGAAATGGTGGTGCCACGTGTCATCTCGCGGCGTGACACATGGCGAAACCGCGCGGCGGGTTTTATCGTGTTTTACCATAGCGATGACAGATAGCGCATCTGTTTTCTTGCAGTGACATCACGAGATGTCTGTGTGGGACCATAGGCTAGGCCTTCATCTCTCGATAACGAGAACCGATCTCAAAAGGCCGTCGAGCTAACGTCCGAACTTTGCTGGCGAGGTGAGATAAAGCGTAGCGTAAGTCTACAACACCATTAACTTCCCGTGAAGAGGGCAAACGGGCAGGAAACGGCCATCCGTTCGACCTGAAGCGGGCACGCATAGGCAGGCCAGGTGCCACCATGTCAGGCGATGACGTAATTTCCGTTGCATCCGTCTATATGGGAGACCTCGACAAAAACTGCTTCTGAGTAAAAAAAAAGCTCATTTGCGTGCGTATTGCAGCGATCACGGACAGAGACAGCTGAGGGTCCGTTATGTCTTGACGATATCAACGCCCCAAAACTATACTGCTGCAGGCGCTGTATAGAAACGCGCCGCCTTTAATTAGACGCGAGCACAACGCGCTGCGCGACGCGGACTGATAGGTCACGTGGGACGGCCTCCTGCTTTCCTGCTTTTATTTATGCTTAGTGCAGTTACTGTGCGCACGCGGCAAAAATGTTGTGGATTGACTTATTAAAGACAGGTTTATAACGCGCAAGGCGTACGTATGCGTAAAGCACATGGCTTAACAGCCGTGGCTCTTCAGTACACTTTGTATGTTCTTCTTTCTGGGGTTTTACGTGCCAAAACTAGTTCTGATTATGAGGCACGCCGTAGTGGAGGGCTCCGGATTAATTTTGACTACCAGGGGTTCTTTAAGGTGCACTACAACGCAAGCACACGGGCGTTTTTGCATTTCGCCTCCATCGAAATGCGGCCGCCGTGGCCGGTATTCGATCCGGCGACCTCGTGCTCAGCAACGCAACGCCTTAGCAAGCTTAGCCACCGCGGCGGGTAAACTTTGTATGTATACTCCTGGGAACCTATAATACGTATTGCTAGGGGGCGTACTTGTGCAGCAGCTTCGGTTTTGTTTTTGGAAACCCTTAAAAGTTTTTACAAGAGAATCCGGCCGCTATACGAACATATGTATCCAAGCCAGTTTTTGTTCTTTTAATTAAATGGTTTAGTAGAAGACGTTGGCATCATGGGTGATGCCGGCTACTCCTCGCTTAGCTAAGCAATATGTATCAATGTCTTCTCAGCGCATTGACACGGGCAGCACAATGACACACACAGCGATGTGCGTGTCTATTCTGTTGTCCATGTCTGATGCGCTGGGAAAACATCGGTCATGCAGCACTGACTAGCCGAACGCTCAACGTTGGTGAAATGCGTGTCAAAAATACGCCTGCTCAGGCAAATAAGCGAAAAGTAATAATCAGGGAAAATTAAAGAAAAGTCTTTCACTCATAGTTCAGATAAAGTTCACGTTAGTTACACATACAGTTTGCGCATCAAGTAGTGAATTTCTAACAAAAAATGAAAAATTAATTTGGGAACATAGCACTGGTAGTTCGCGCCCAGTCCAGGTAAACACAGTTTACAATACAGTATGGTCAAGGGACAGCACGAACTTTACAAGTTCAAGAACACATTAAGCACACTCCCCAGAAACCTAAAGGGCAGCACAAAAATAAACATGTAAAAAATACACGGACAACACGCATTGCTCTAGTATTTCTTCCAAATCGTACGATACTGCAAAACGTAAATTCATTGTAAAAAAAAAAAGTGACAATTGCAGCTCTCAGAAGACGACAGCCGACAGCTGTAGGCTCCAGCCCTGCAGCGCAGCGGCATTTCATAAGCTCTGTAAATATAGTATCGTCACCGAAATTTTGTATCACCAGGTTGCATTTAGGGCTTCATGTTGCATGTCCCGCGATGGCGTTCGCCTGCATGATCGTGGCTGGCCTGATTTTCATCGGCGACTTTTGATGCGAAAGCGTCACTAGGCCCATTGAGCGAAAAAGCCGGCGTGTGTAGCAGCGAAACGGCACCTGAATTCCCATTGGCTGCAACGCCACGTCACGAGCGCGCTTCGACGGAGCAGATACGGTGACGCGACGGGTTGTCGTCGGCGAGGCACTCGCGAGACTCGCTCTTGCAAGCCGGCGCACGGACCGTCTCTGTCACCCCCACTGGGCTTAGCACACGCCGGACGGCCTGGGTGGCCGCTGCTGCTTCCTCGGTCTCTCGTCGCGCAGCACGTTGGTGGCATGCGGCGTTCTCGATTTCTCAGCAATATCGTCCAAATGATTCCGCTCTACAGCCAACATGCTAACCTAGTAACTGTACCAAAAGTAACCCGCAATTTAATCGCAAAACTCGATAACACACCCCGCAGCAAAACTTGAAAACATTATACTCGCAGTGCAAAACTCGAAGGACCGCTCAGCGACGTACAATTGGAGATTAAGGCTTTCGCTTTTACAACTCATAAGAAGTGCTTAGCTGTCCGCGGATATTTTTAAAGGTAATGTGTAGATTGATTTGAAAATGAAAAGTTATCTTGTACAAACCACTTGGGAGTTTTGGGGCGCTATACCGTAAAATGATTCCAAACTGTTTTGATTCCAATTTCTGCAATCAGCCTCTACGATTGGTCAAAACGTATTCGGGCCACTCCCAACTTCGTCTGTCTGTCACGCGACGTCACGAAAACCGCGATAGCTCCCCATCAGATATAATGTGTACACACTGATTATGCATGATTAAACCACACAAAAGAAAAATAATCATTCCTGATTCGACGCCTTTTCACCATTAGACCTCTGCTATTGGTCCAATGTTTTCTGGCTACGCCCACTTCGCCTGTTTGTCACGCGACCTCACAAAACCGCGAAAACTCACCACGTCAAAGTGACGTGTACGCGAA
This sequence comes from Dermacentor silvarum, assembly GCF_013339745.2. Lineage (NCBI taxonomy): Eukaryota > Metazoa > Arthropoda > Arachnida > Ixodida > Ixodidae > Dermacentor > Dermacentor silvarum. The sequence goes on from NC_051154.1 coordinate 145,164,764, forward strand.
AAAAAAAAGAAGAGATTAATATGCCGAACAAAAGTGAACATTTTTCTGTATATTCTGTATAGCCACAGACTGCCCCGTCCCGAAAGGAATAGAAGATGGCTGCCCGCCGATCGCTCAGGCCCTCGCTACTCGCACCTGCCGGTGAACATGTATTTATTTGCGCATGATAATCCTTTTTGCAGTGGCAGTAAAATGTTATCAAGCCCTTTCGGCATACATACGACATCGCTCTGCCAACTCTTCTTTGCTGAGGATTCTTTTTAGCGGCATTCTTATCCTTCCGTTGCATGCCTCCGCGATTTTCGACCAGCCACCGCAAGCTAGGTAAGGCGAAGCGGACCAATCGGAGAAGCCCGCGCCGCCCTCTTCATGCGGTTATCTATTTTCACTGTGCTGGCTCGGCCCCATCGAAACCCTCTCCACTAGAGCGCGCTTATCGCTTCTTGTCAGCCAATTAGATAACAAACACCTATCAGTGCAGGCAATATGTTATTCGTTTTGAAAGCGAACAAAGGTGACCTCCTATAAACGAGGAGAGTGTTTGATTGGTTTGTTCAGACAACGCTGCGGGTCACCGCCGATGCTTGCGTTGGTGGTTACGGAAATTTGACGTCAGGAGTTCGGAATCAAAACAGTTTGAAATCATTTTACGTTAGAGCGCCCTTGTTCTGTACTTCAAATCTAACCACATGCTTATAAGTATTGCATTGTGATTACGTTTGCACCATTTATATGCATTCTTTTTATAAAAAGACCAGTCGCGAACTGTGAATAAATATTGCCGGCGTCTAACTATTACAACGCGCTTGATGCATGCCAACGAAGGCAGACAATTTAATGCGTCAGCAGTGAAACTCGAGTGGCC